>NC_057802.1:224208983-224213487 GCF_018294505.1 Triticum aestivum
CTAGCCCCTTTCTTTCCTCTCCCTTTTCTTTCTTTGCTATCTTTTTCGTCTGTTATGGAGAGAAGCCTAGCTGGCCACTTGGGCCTCCCAACCAGGCCGGCCCATTTGCTCCTGGAGGCCCAGTTGGACCTCCTAACCCTAGGCCCCGACCCCCTCCTCTCGATCTCTCCCTCAGCCCGCCGCCTCCTGCTCGATCCCCATCTGCGCTCGATCCCCTCTCCCTCTCCCTCAATCACTCGCGTCCCTCTCCTCCCTCGTGCCACCACCACGCTCAGGAGAGGAGCCCCTGCGCCCGATCCATGGCCTCTCCCTTCCCCCGTCGCCGTTTCTCTCCAGCTCCGCCTCTCCCGCGCCCTTGCAGACGCGTGCGAGCACTGCTGCTGCGGTGGTCGTTGCAGGTCTCCAGCCGCCCTACCGGTTCCTCGGTCGTCGCCGGAGGGTAGCCGACCCCCGTCGCCCTGCCAACTCTCTTCCCTGCTCTCGCTATCTCTGCTTTTCCAACCCGCAGCTGCCGATGCCATCGTTTCCTCTATTGACAGGAGTCCGTCCATGGCGCCGCCCCTTCCCCGCGCCCGATCTGCTCCAGCCGCCGCCGGCTTCTTCGCTGATGCTGCTGTTTTGCTTCTGCTGCTGCACCTCCGGCCGTCCCCGTCATCCGCAGGCCTCCTCGCCCGATGCTCCTGCCCTTCTTCCCTACTGTGCCTCCTGCACGACGCCTCCCATGCTCGCTGCTGCAAGCTTTGCCTCGCCTCCATCTCGTCCGTGACTGACCCTCTTCGTTGTTCCGCCAAGACCACCTAGTAGTTGTTGGACTCAAGGACCATCAAGACTGAGACCGCCCCGAACCACGTCGTCTCGCCGGATCGTCAAGATCATCTCGGTTTTCGCAAGTACCTCTACGCCCGAAGACGTTGGATGCGCCAAGTTTCACTACGACATGCACCACTACTGTCGCTGAGGGTTTGGTCAAGTTCAACTACACCACCTACGTATGGTGATGACCCCAGACATCTATGGAGAGTGTACGACTAGACCGTGTACAACTACCATCGCCGAAGGCTGTCGAGTGAACGACTACCCACGCCGTGTATTTGACCAAGTTTGATGACGACCTGCGAAGAACTCGGATTCGCCAAGTTCCACTACCGTCGCCCCTGGAAACGAACGTGTACCACTACTCCCATGACTTCCATGAACGACTATTTCCCTCGACGAATTCGACCCACTTCGAAAACGCACGCTTTGAAGGTATAACCACTGAGACGACCGCCATGAACGAATACATGTGTGTTGTATGAGATGCTCGTGTTTGCACCGTGTCCGGGTTGTCATTGCACGGTACTCCTTGTTTGCCATGTCGTCGACCCGTGGGAACCCGGTAACCGGGATCACCCCGCTATTTGCATGCCACACTCACATCCACATGTGCTCTTTTCCACCGGTATCTCCATGAGCTATCGGAACCGATATGTTGCCGTGGCATCATTTTCGGATTCGTCGCCGTGGCACCCTTCCTTTCCACCACGGTGACCAATGCTTCATAACATGCTCATGTTAACATTTTCATAAAATGGCATAAAACTTGCATATGTCATCCGCATCATGATAACAACATTTAAATGTTTAAAAGTGTTGTTTGCATTAAATTCAAAATATGCACATGGGGATTTATCGGAATTGTTGTTTGTTATTCCGGCCTCATTTAAACTTGCCTAGATAGTTAGTTTACTTATGTTCCACCTCTTGCCATGTTTATCAACGGGAGAGAACTAAATAATTGAATGTGGTGTTTCGTCGTATTGAGCTCCACTTAACTTGTAGTATTGTTTGTTGCACTTTGCCATGCCATGCCTCATTAAACCGGACATGCATCATACTTGATTGTGCATCATGCCATGATTATGCTTGTTCGTTTACCATGTTGTTTGCTTCTTTCCGGTTGTGCTTCTTCTCGATAGTTCCTGTTTCGTTGTGAGTGTGAGGATTCGTTCGACTACGTTGCTCACCTTTTTCATGGATTCGGTCTTCTTCCTAGCGGGATTTCAGGTAAGATGACCGTTACCCAGGATACCATTACTATCTTTGCTTTGTCTCGATGCTATCGCTATGTCGCGCTACCTATCACTTGTTTATAAGAGTCCCAAATTGCCATGATAGCCTCTAACCTTTTCCACCAACCTAGCAGACCGTTGTTTGGCTATGTTACCGCTTTGCTCAGCCCCTCTTATAGCGTTGCTAGTTGCAGGTTATTCCATGTTGGGACATGAATATCATGGGATATCACAATACCTATTGTTAAATTAATGCACATATATACTTGGTAAAGGGTGGAAGGCTCGGCCTTTTGCCTGGTGTTTTGTTCCACTCTTGCCGCCCTAGTTTCCGTCATACCGGTGTTATGTTCCTTCATTTTGCGTCCCTAACACGATGAGGATTTATGGGCCCCTCTTGACAGTTCGCTTTGAATAAAATTCTTCCAGCAAGACCCAACCTTGGTTTTACCATTTGCCTAATAACAACTAAAACTTGCATAGGGACTTTCCGGACCCCGAGGACTTAATCAACCCCCCGGGCTAGTGCTCCTCATGAGTGTTGGTCCAAAATGGCAGTGGCCGGGGCCACCAACGGGTGTGCCAGCCGAAAACTTAGCCAATCTGACCGTGGCCTGAGACGAGATACGCGCGGCTACTATCAGGGTGTCGGCACGTCGGGAGGTCTTGCTGGATTTGTTTTACCATTGTCCAAATGTCTTGTGCACCGGGATGCCGAGTCTGATCGGATGTCCCGTGATGGTGGATTGTCTCCGCGGATCGTGAGCTTGTCATGGGCTAAGTTGGGACACCCCTGCAGGGTTAAACTTTCGAGAGCCGTGCCCTGCAGTTATGTGGCACATGGGAATTTTTTAATATCCGGTTGTAGCGAACTTGAAGTAAACTCAATTAAAATACACCAACCGCGTGTGAAACCGCGACTGTCTCTTTTCGGGGAAGTTTGAGAGGAGAACACAGTTGGTTATGTTTGAACGTAAGTAGTTCAGGATCACTTCTTGATCATTACTAGTTTGCGACCGTTTGCGTAGTTTCTCATCTTACTCTTGTACTCGTAAGTTAGCCACCATACATTGCTTAGCCGCTGCTGCAACCTCGCCACTTATCCTTTCCATACCCATTAAGCTTTGTTAGCCTTGATACCCATGGTAATGGGATTGCTGAGTCCTCGTGGCTCACAGATTACTACAACAACAGTTGCAGGTACAGGTAATGCGATGTTCTGATGAGAGAGCGATGTTTGCTTTTGGAGTTCTTCTTCTTCGATCAAGGGATAGGTTCCGGGTCGGGGAGCCTAGGATTAGCAGGTTGGATGTCATTCTTCTTTTTCGTTTGGTTTCATCCGTAGTCGGATCCTGCTCTTCTGTATGATGATTGCTATGTATTGATGAACTGTTGCATTTATGTTGTAGCTTGTGGCGAGTGTAAGCCTTTATCTTGTATTCTCATATATTTAGTACATGGTATGTTATAATGATATCCACCTTGCTATGCGCTCGAAATGCGATTGTGCCCCGATCATGAATTCATCACGTGATTGGGATAGAATCGCATCTTGGGCGCTACAAGTTGGTATCAGAGCCTTACCGACCTTAGGAGCCCCCTTGATTGATCGAACCACTACCGTTGTTGAGTCTAGAAGAATACTATTTTGAGTTAAGTTATATATCGGAGAGTAGGAATTCTTTTTACTCCTTATCCCCTTCGTCGCTCTGGTGAGGACTCCTGAAGTAGATGTTTTGACTTCACTCTCCTCTTTTTCACTCAATTTTTTTAGGATCACGCGGGTATTGTGCAATCGTTCCGATATCATTGTGATGGGAATTCTGTCTTGGTGCCTCCTGACATTTAGGGGTTGTGGCAGTGTCCCGGGGAGTTGAGCTCCAAGGTGTTTTTGTCACAGTGCTTATCGTTTCAGTTCCGAATACCAGAGTACTACTGGAATCACAAGATTTTTCGTCCGCCCCATCTTTGCCGTCCTTTGCCATCAGCTAGCGGAAAGCCGATGGCAAAGAGGCAGCGGATGGCAAAGGAAGGCTTTGCCATCAGCCAGCATTTTGCCGTCCGCTAGCTGACGACAAAGCTTCTTTGCCGTCCACTAGCTTACGGCAAAGAGGGTGTTGGGCCCACTTGCTGGTAAGCCCTAACGGGCCCCTCTTTGAAGTCCGCCAGCGGACGGCAAAGGCGAGACGAATGGCAAAGATTCAAAGTAACTTAAGGGCCCCCGCTGTCGCCCTATCTCTTTCTCCTCTCCTCTCCTCTCCGCCCGACGAGCACCGCCGCCGGCCCCTCCCTGCCTCCCCACCCTCCTCCCGAGCTCCCCGCCGCCGCCGCCGGTTGACCGCCCCAGAGGAGCGCCGCCCGTCGGCGCCCCCTCCCCGCCCCGTCACCACCGCGCCCCGTCGCCGCCCCCTCCCCAACCCGTCGCCGCCGCCCCCTCCCCCGCGGTGAGCCCC
>NC_057802.1:224214181-224222839 GCF_018294505.1 Triticum aestivum
ACACGGCACCCCCGACACCGACACCCCGATATTAATTAGTTAATGTTCTTAGGTATTTAATTTTTTATTATGTTCATGATGATGATACACACCAATTTTTTTTATTATGTTTATGTTGTACTAATGTTGTTTACTCTTTGTCATTGCAGGTGTTGACAGATGGTGGGCTTGGATCGAGAGCACTCCGAGCCCCCTACCTCGGCGCGTGGGAGGGGTGTTGTTATTGCACCCCAGAACCTTCGGAGATTGCTGGTAGACAGCATGAATACACCCCCAGCACCTTCGGCGGGCGCTTCTTCTTCGGCCGGGAGAGGAAGTCGGGGGAAGAAGAGGGGTGGAAGTAGTGGTGGACGGGGCGCTGGGAGAGGTAGGAAGGTTGTTCTGCCTTCCTCACGCGCCACCCCCCGCTGAGTCTCCGGACCACCGGAGTGCTCCGTCTCAGGTGGACCCGTATGACCTGGACCCGTGTCGGACTCTGGTCCATGAGCCTCGGGTCGACAAGCCTCTGGTCTCCGAGCCTCGGGTCGATGAGCCTCGGGTCCTAGTGTCTTCATCCCACGACACTCGGGTCCCACAGTCTTCCTCAAAGGAGACTCCGGTCCTAGAGTCTTCGTCACACGTGACTCCGGAGACTAGCGACCATGGTAATGGTGTCGAGGAGACCTTATCTGAGGATAGCTACATCGAGGGCGAGCTGGTTGAGGAGGGCAAGAAGGTCTACCAGCGTGGTGGTACTAAGCTACCGTCCGTGCCGGTGACCCGCGACTAGAGGTGGTTGATTCAGCCTAACGGGGAGAAGTAAGTGCATTTAGTCTTTTTTAACCTTTTGCCTTCATGTTCATTCAAATTAATATCTAATGTGTTGGCCTTGTCATACTGCAGGGGTTGGATACACGCAGATAAGGTCCGCAGACCCAACCAGGTCCTTGGTACTCTAGACCGGCACCACTTCCCGGGGTGGGTCACGTTGCCCGGTGAGGGTGAGCTTCCAGAGCTAGCACGGACCTGGGAGCTGTACGAGGCTGCCCCGGCCCAGCCGGAGGAGATGGTCGACGGTGTCGTGTGCGAGACGGTGGCCGACATTGTGAGACGGCGGTTTTGGGTAATTTCTCCTTTACAAAATTAAAAATCAACAGTACCTAGTGATTGTACTAATCAGTGTTGCCTTGTTTGATTGCAGACCTTCTACAAGTGTCTTGAGGAACACGAGGCGGACGCGGCCCCTCTTATAGCGTTGCTAGTTGCAGGTGCAGTTGTAGGTTGTTTCATGTTGGGACATGGATATCATGGGATATCACAATATCTACTGTTAAATTAATGCACATATATACTTGGTAAAGGGTGGAAGGCTCGGCCTTTTGATTGGTGTTTTGTTCCACTCTTGCCGCCCTAGTTTCCGTCATACTGGTGTTATGTTCCTTCATTTTGCGTCCCTAACACGATGAGGATTTATGGGCCCCTCTTGACAGTTCGCTTTGAATAAAACTCTTCCAGCAAGACCCAACCTTGGTTTTACCATTTGCCTAATAACAACTAAAACTTGCATCGGGACTTTCCGGACCCCGAGGACTTAATCAACCCCCCGGGCTAGTGCTCCTCATGAGTGTTGGTCCAAAATAGTAGTAGCCGGGGCCACCAACGGGTGTGCCAGCCGGAAACTTAGCCAATCCGATCATGGTCTGAGACGAGATACGCGCGGCTACTATCAGGGTGTCGGCACGTCGGGAGGTCTTGCTGGATTTGTTTTACCATTGTAGAAATGTCTTGTGCACCGGGATCCCGAGTCTGATCGGATGTCCCGCGATGGAGGATTGTCTCCGCGGATCGTGAGCTTGTCATGGGCTAAGTTGGGACACCCCTGCAGGGTTAAACTTTCGAGAGCCGTGCCCGCAGTTATGTGGCAAATGGGAAATTTTTAATATCCGGTTATAGCGAACTTGAAGTAAACTCAATTAAAATACACCAACCGCATGCGTAACCATGACTGTCTTTTTCAGGGAAGTTCGAGAGGAGAACACGGTTGGGTTATGTTTGAACGTAAGTAGTTGAGGATCACTACGTGATTATTACTAGTTTGCGACCATTTGCGTAGTTTCTCATCTTACTCTTGTACTCGTAAGTTAGCCACCATACATTGCTTAGTCGCTGCTGCATCCTCACCACTTATTCTTTCCATACCCATTAAGCTTTGTTAGTCTTGATACCCATGGTAATGGGATTGCGGAGTCCTTGTGGCTCACTAATTACTACATCAATAGTTGCAGGTACACGTAATGCGATGTTCTGATGAGAGAGCTTTGCTTTTGGAGTTCTTCTTCTTTGATCAAGGGATAGGTTCCGGGCCGGGGAGCCTGGGATTAGCAGGGTGGATGTCGTTCTTCTTTTTCATTTGGTTTCATCCATAGTTGGATCCTGCTCTTCTGTATGATGATTGCTATGTATTGATGAACTGTTGTATTCATGTTGTAGCTTGTGGCGAGTGCAAGTCTTTATACTGTATTCTCATCTATTCAGTACATGGTATGTTGTAATGATATCCACCTTGCTATGCGCTCAAAATGCGATTGTGTCCCGATCATGAATTCATCACGTGATTGGGATAGAATCGCATCTTGGGCGCTACATGTTGGTATCAGAGCCTTACCGACCTTAGGAGCCCCCTTGATTGATCAAACCGCTGCCGTTGTTGAGTCTAGAAGAAAACTATTTTGAGTCAAGTTATATATTGGAGAGTAGGAATTATTTTTACTCCTTATCCCCTTCGTCGCTCTGGTGAGGACTCCTGACGTAGATGTTTTGACTTCACTCTCCTCTTTTTCACTCAAATTTTTTTAGGATCACGCAGGTATTTTGGAATCGTTCCGATATCATTGTGACGGGAATTCTGTCTTGGTGCCTCCTGACATTTAGGGGTTGTGGCAGTGTCCCGGGGAGTTGAGCTCCAAGGTATTCTTGTCACAGTGCTTATCATTTCAGTTCTGAATACCAGAGCACGCCGATATCGAAAATGCTTCTATACTCTTTGTGGTGAGAGTAGTTTGACGACACCCAGTACTGGGGAGAGCGATTAGATGTATTGCCACATCTAGTATATCGGATGTTTTCGAAGGTCCGAGGTACACAATTTCCGAAGGTTTCTTGGTTATGTGTTGTCGGATGGATACAGTTGGAGCATAGGGCTTGTTAGTTGTGTGATATATTTGTGCCTCCCTGTATCCCCAACACCAGATTGCAGAACCAGAAAGTTTCGGGAGTTCATAGGTGGGAATTCAAGTAGTTACCTAGGATATCTTTCCGACAGATGCATGATATGAGATTGGGGTCCAACGTCTAGCGGTTCATTTTTCACGGTCGATTTACAGTGGTCGCGAGACGTCTTAAAGAATCCTTGGCTATGCCGATTCGGGGACGTCTCGTTTGTCATTCGTGATGTCCGCTGTACGTCGTGCCCATGGGGCCTCATCACGAACACTTTGGGCAAAATCTCCATCATATATTTGTTTCCGGCTTATTCCACAAGCCAATCCTTTGTTTTGTTTTGTTTGTGGTATTCGAGTTTCTTCAATGTCAAGTGTTGATTCCATACCTTCCCTAAGCAGTGTTCTCATATTTCTATGTGGATGCTAATCCTTCTTGCTTATCGAGATTGTCATGTCAATTCTTTTCCAACCGGTTCGCTTCTCGTCAAGATGATCCTATCATTTTCCCCATTCGCAAGATCACTTCTCAATTTTCCCAACGTTGTTAGTTTCACCCGTCCCAAATTGTCTTCTTCTTTTCCCACCCACCCACCGTTTTCTTCAAGGACTCAGATTTCTTAATCAAGTATCAATTTCATTCATGTGAAGACTCTTCATTCCTTTCCTTCAATGTTCTTAACCGTTGATTTCTCATGGAGATGTTCACGAGTTTCAAGTTTAACATTCGTCGTTCTCCTTTTTTCTCTCCAGTGGATTAAATGCAATATTTCAGTGTTGATCATATCCCTTTCCTCGTTTCATATGTTTTCCCATACCGGTGCACCTCGTAATCTTTCACTTCTTGTTATTCATACTGGTGTACTGCAAAACGGACGAAACGGACTTCTCTTGGACCTCCTACGGTCGAAACGGGGTCCTGTTGATCGGGAGGGGTGTGGCGTACCGCAAAACGAAGGAAATGGACTTGTGTTGGAGCGCTACGGTCGAAACGGGGGTCCTGTTCATCAGGAGGGGTGTAGCGTAACGCAAAACGGGACTCCACGAGATACTGTTCATCCATCGTCGACCTCCTCCAGCCTCCACCTGCGGCTGTTCATCCACGGGCTCCTGTTCATCCAGCCTCCACCACGTGCTCCTCCATCGGCTGCTGTTCAACAAGTCCTCTCCACGGGGTCCTATTCAACCACCCCTCCATGGGCTACTGTTCATCCAGCCCTCCACTGGCTACTGTTCAACCAGCCCTCCACGGGGTCGTCCTGTTCATCCAGCCCTCCACGGGGTCCTGTTCATCCACCCCCAACCGGCTCGATCGATCGGGGGTCCTTTTCATCCAGCGGCAACCCCATGGGGTCCTGTTCACCCAACCCCCCATCGGGAACTGTTCATCCAAACCCCCAACAACGCTCACTGTTCATCAAGAGGCAACATCGATTAGATTCAGTTAGCAGCAGTAGCAAAGGAATCACTCGGGTTCAGTTAACAGCAAGGGATCGATCGCTTGGGTTCTGTAACGTAGCTAGTGCAATCGCTCGGGTTCAGTTAGAGCCCAACGCCTCGCTCGGGTTGAGTTAGAGCGCAACACCTCACACACACACACACGTACGTGTATGAGAGAAACGCGCAAACCTCCGTGCATCGCTCGGCCCCGACCACCCACCGTAACCGGGAACTCCCCGATATTTTCCTCTCCCTTGCTTCTACCACGGTTTTTTCCATCATGGGCGGCCCAAAGAATGTCATGCAGCTGCGTCTCCGGCCCGCCCAGGACGAAATGCCCATTTTTTGTCATAGAAGTAGGAGCCCACCACATCTATGATGATACCGGGTTTTGTCACAATTATCGTCATAGAAGTGTCATAAGCATGACATAATTTTTTTCGTTCGGCCCAAAATTTCACGGATGTGTCTTTTTTTTGTAGTGTTTCTATCATAGAAACAGACCAAACCTTTATCTCCTTGCACGACACGCAATTGATCTCTCAACATCAATCGATCTCGTCAAGATGTGTCGGGGCATGAACCGAATGGGATGTCAAAACTAAGACGGGAAGCGATACGTAGTGGAGGCAAAGTGAAACTTTAAACGAACCGTTTGTTTGTATGCATGTTGGAGAAATTACAACATTGGAAATACAAGCATGGTCTAGGCCCACATGCGAATGATACTCGGCGGAATGTTCTAATGAGGCATGCAGGAGGACGGATTCGACCGGAGGGCGGCATGATCGATGGAGAAGAGGGTTGGACATGAATGAGAAATAAGCAACGCCACAAGATTATACTTGAACGGCTCAAATAAACAATAAGTTGTCTCGTTTTCCCCTCCGTCTTGGTCACGGAGTAAGACACTCCCTCTGTTTTTATTTACTCTGCATATTAGGTTTGACTAAAGTCAAACCTCATAAAATTTGACCAAATTTATAGAAAACTAGCAAGTTGCCCGTGCGTTGCACGGAACATCAAGATCTTGTGGGAGAAAAGGATGAACGAGGGAAGGCCTTATCTGCAAATGTGGAGAGGAGTGCGGGTAAATTGTCATAGTTTCCTTCCTATCTGTTGGATATAGATCGGACGACCTATATTGCTGGATGGCAGGCACACCATCATCACCAACTCTGCTTTTTATCTACACTCTTATAAAAATAGAGTTGGTGATGATGGTGTGCCTGCCATCCTGCAATATAGGCCGTCCAATTTATATCTGACGAATAGGAAGGAAACTATGGCAATTCTGCAAAAAGGTACTCACACACCTCTCCACATTTGCAAATAAGGCCTTCCCTTGTTCATCCTTTTCTCTCACAAGATAAAATAGTCATAAAAATGCATCTTGATGTTACGTGCAACGCACGGGCATCTTGCTAGTAAGAGTAGAAATATGAACATTTACAATAGCAAATCTATATGATGTGAAAGTATATGCAATAGTGCATCTAACGGTATTGATTTGTTATTGTATATGTTATTATTTCTGTCTATAAAGTTTGTCAAAGTTTACAAAGTTTGACTTTGAGCAAAGCTAAAATGTGGAGTAAATAAAAACAGAGGGAGTACGCAGGGACTAGTATAGTTACTACTGCCGGAACATGGTAAGTTGGACCCCTAAACGCGGGCACGGACTGGGCACACCTCAATTATTCCTTCAAACAGTCGGACACCTACATTTAGCACACTATCCGGCTACTTAATCAACTGTTACGCTTCACTACTTGAAAAGGAAAAGGGTGGTACCGTACCCAAAACCACCACATTTGGGGCTAGGGTAACAACTTAGTACTGTATCACATTTGAACCAGGGCACAAAAACCACCTGTTCTGTGCCTAATGCGCAACGCGGAGCACTGACGCCCGAATTTGGTCGAGAAAATAGGGAAACCGACATGTGGGGCACACCTATCGGGACGATGTTGCGTAGACTAGTCCAATGGAGGAGCTGGCCCACGACCTCCTCGCCACCGGCAACCGTTCATGTGGGTCGTGGGGGCCAGCAACATGGCGCAGCTCCAGCACCGCCTCTGGACACGGCGACCGCGGTGAGCGACACGCTCATCGTCGCTGGACACGGTCGGCTTCAGTGTGCCGAGGGTGGCGTTAGCATTATGGCATGACCAGCAGATCAACACCCGGCTCGTCGAGGATGCACGGGGCGCCGAAGTGCGTGCGCGCCGCGCCGCGTCCACGGAGTGGTGTAGCGCGGCCAACTGCATCCCGAGGACCTGAGACCATGCCGGGTCGTCTTACTTTTTCAATGACATGTGGGGATCGCATGTGAGCAAAGGGCATCTCCAACATTGCCACGACCGCATCTGACTACCCTGCCACACCAAAAACCCTCGTCCCTCGCGCCTTCATGCGGTGCGTTCCCAGCCGGCGCCAGCTGCCCGCATTCACGCCGTCCGTCCGTCCGTATGCCATCGTTAAGAGGCTCGGTGCCCGAGGAACCAACTCCGGCGACTTAATGACGCACCCGGACGCTTGGCCTCATCGAAATGCGCTACTTAAAGTGGCAACACCCAGCTAACCTCCACACCATAGCGCATCATCCTGCTACCTGGAACCACATCCGCCATGACTGCGAGCGCGAATGCTTTGCGGGAGAGCTTGTCTTCGGGGATGAAGCTCGAGGTCGCCGCCCTCGCTCAAGTCGCCGCTCGCGACGCAATAGCGGCGTAGCCAGACGCGGACGCGACAGCACAAGCGGTGGCCACGCTGGTGGCTGACGATGGGAGCACCGTCAGCCATGCGTCCTACTTGCCGCTGTCCAACGTCCGGCACCGCCGAGGTCGGGGACTCCTTCGAGGATGAGTAGGGCATGGGAGGCCGTAGGGCATGGTGTGCCAACTGGCCGGTCTGTCTCCCGTGTTCTACTCTTCTTCGCCGGAGACCGCACCTTCACTTCACGGGTCTTGAACCCCGCCCCCGTACATGGAGATCACAGATGGAGGATGTAGGTCGCCGCCGTAGAATAGGCTTAGGGTCGGGTTTCTTTTATTTTTCTGTCCTATAAAAGTTCGAAATGTAATGAAAATCTGCCATGTTTGCATTAATCTCGGCCGGTGTATATGAACTTTCACAGTAATATAGTATATTGTAGGAGTACTAGCAAGATGCCCGTGTGTTGCACGAAACATCAAGATCTTGTGGGAGAAAAGGATGAACGAGGGAAGGCCTTATCTGCAAATGTGGAGAGGAGTAAATTACTAAATTGTCATAGTTTCCTTCCTATCCGTTAGATATAGATCGGACGGCCTATATTGCAGGATGGCAGGCACACCATCATCACCAACTTTGCTTTTTATAAGAGTATATAAGAGTAGATAGATATGGAATGATGATTCGTTTTTGTGTGTATAAACTTAGAAGGTTTGAACTGAGACAAAGCTAACATGCGAAGTAAATAAACACATAGGGTCTACATACACAATTTATCTTAGGCACTCCAATAGTACGTCCACCACACATTCACGCATTTCACATCTTTCTACATCTACGGAAACCTACGAAAGGGTTAACGTAAATTGCCTCTCTCACTCCTCCCTGATTTTCATGGTGGTTGGCCCCTTCCTCCCCCCAATCTACAATCAATAGCTCACACGATTCACATTACGTTAATTACGTAACTGGGATTACGTAGGTATAGCATTACTCGTCCTAAAAAACCCAACTAAGCCAACCTCCCAGCATATCGCGCGGGAAAAGACCCGGCCGCTCCGTTTTAGTCGGGATTACCGGATTACTAGTAGTAGTATCGATGGATCGCGCGAAGCACCAATTTTTTTTGAGGGGGCGAAGCACCTAGTTTAAAAGGAAAAAAGGCGGTACACTCACAGCACCCCTGTCGCGGTCGCATTGCACCCCACACACGTTTGGTCCTACACACGGCTCACGCAAACGGAACGCGCTTCGGCTTGCCTCTTCACTGAAATGTGGGATTGCACTTGGAGAAACCGACCATGCG
>NC_057802.1:224523175-224659508 GCF_018294505.1 Triticum aestivum
TCCACCGAGCTACAAGAGCTTTGTGATGAACTTCAATATGCAGGGGATGGAAAAGACCATTCCTGAGGTATATTCAATGCTGAAATCAGCGGAGGTGGAGATCAAAAAGGAACATCAAGTGTTGATGGTGAATAAAACCACTAAGTTCAAGAAAGGCAAGGGTAAGAAGAACTTCAAGAAGGACGGCAAGGGAGTTGCCGCGCCCGGTAAGCCAGTTGCCGGGAAGAAGCCAAAGAATGGACCCAAGCCTGAGACTGAGTGCTTTTATTGCAAGGGAAGTGGTCACTGGAAGCGGAACTGCCCCAAGTACTTAGCGGACAAGAAGGCCGGCAACACCAAAGGTATATGTGATATACATGTTATTGATGTGTACCTTACCAGCACTCGTAGTAGCTCCTGGGTATTTGATACCGGTGCGGTTGCTCATATTTGTAACTCAAAGCAGGAGCTGCGGAATAAACGGAGACTGGCAAAGGACGAGGTGACGATGCGCGTCGGGAATGGTTCCAAGGTCGATGTGATCGCCGTCGGCACGCTACCTCTACATTTACCTACGGGATTAGTTTTAAACCTCAATAATTGTTATTTAGTGCCAGCTTTGAGCATGAACATTGTATCAGGATCTCGTTTAATTCGAGATGGCTACTCATTTAAATCCGAGAATAATGGTTGTTCTATTTATATGAGAGATATGTTTCATGGTCATGCCCCGCTGGTTAATGGTTTATTCTTAATGAATCTCGAACGTAGTGTTACACATATTCATAGTGTGAATACCAAAAGATGTAAGGTTGATAATGATAGTCCCACATACTTGTGGCACTGCCGTCTTGGTCACATTGGTGTCAAACGCATGAAGAAGCTCCATGCAGATGGACTTTTGGAGTCTCTTGATTACGAATCATTTGACACGTGCGAACCATGCCTCATGGGTAAGATGACCAAGACTCCGTTCTCCGGAACAATGGAGCGAGCAACCAACTTATTGGAAATCATACATACTGATGTGTGCGGTCCAATGAGTGTTGAGGCTCGCGGTGGCTATCGTTATGTTCTCACTCTCACTGATGACTTGAGTAGATATGGGTATGTCTACCTAATGAAACACAAGTCTGAGACCTTTGAAAAGTTCAAGGAATTTCAGAGTGAGGTTGAGAATCAACGTGACAGGAAAATAAAGTTCTTACGATCAGATCGTGGAGGGGAATATTTGAGTCACGAATTTGGCACACACTTAAGGAAATGTGGAATAGTTTCACAACTCACGCCGCCTGGAACACCTCAGCGAAATGGTGTGTCCGAACGTCGTAATCGCACTCTATTGGATATGGTGCGATCTATGATGTCTCTTACCGATCTACCGCTCTCATTTTGGGGCTATGCTTTAGAGACTGCCGCATTCACTTTAAATAGGGCTCCGTCGAAATCCGTTGAGACGACACCGTATGAATTATGGTTTGGGAAGAAACCTAAGCTGTCGTTTCTAAAAGTTTGGGGATGCGATGCTTATGTCAAGAAACTTCAACCTGAAAAGCTCGAACCCAAGTCGGAAAAATGCGTCTTCATAGGATACCCTAAGGAAACCATTGGGTATACCTTCTACCTCAGATCCGAAGGCAAGATCTTTGTTGCCAAGAACGGGTCCTTTCTGGAGAAAGAGTTTCTCTCGAAAGAAGTAAGTGGGAGGAAAGTGGAACTTGATGAAGTACTACCTCTTGAACCGGAAAGTAGCGCAGCTCAGGAAGATGTTCCTGTGGTGCCTGCACTGACTAGAGAGGAAGCTAATGATGATGATCAAGGTACTTCGGATCAAGTTACTACTGAACTTCGTAGGTCCACGAGGACACGTTCCACACCAGAGTGGTATGGCAACCCTGTCCTGGAAATCATGTTGTTAGACAACGGTGAACCTTCGAACTATGAAGAAGCAATGGCGGGCCCAGATTCCAACAAATGGCTTGAAGCCATGCAATCCGAGATAGGATCCATGTATGAAAACAAAGTGTGGACTTTGACAGACTTGCCCGATGATCGGCGAGCGATAGAAAACAAATGGATCTTTAAGAAGAAGACGGACGCGGATGGTAATGTTACCATCTATAAAGCTCGACTTGTCGCTAAGGGTTATCGACAAGTTCAAGGGGTTGACTACGATGAGACTTTCTCACCCGTAGCGAAGCTGAAGTCCGTCCGAATCATGTTAGCAATTGCCGCATACTATGATTATGAGATATGGCAAATGGACGTCAAAACGGCATTCCTTAACGGCTTTCTTAAGGAAGAATTGTATATGATGCAGCCGGAAGGTTTTGTCGATCCTAAGAATACTAACAAGGTATGCAAGCTCCAGCGCTCCATCTATGGGCTGGTGCAAGCATCTCGGAGTTGGAACATTCGATTTGATGAGATGATCAAAGCGTTTGGGTTTACACAGACTTATGGAGAAGCCTGTGTTTACAAGAAAGTGAGTGGGAGCTCTGTAGCATTTCTCATATTATATGTGGATGACATACTGTTGATGGGAAATGATATAGAATTCTTGGGAAGCATAAAGGCCTACTTGAACAAGTGTTTTTCAATGAAGGACCTTGGAGAAGCTGCTTATATATTAGGCATCAAGATCTATAGAGATAGATCAAGACGCCTCATTGGTCTTTCACAAAGTACGTACCTTGACAAGATATTGAAGAAGTTCAATATGGATCAGTCCAAGAAGGGGTTCTTGCCTGTATTGCAAGGTGTGCAATTGAGCACGGCTCAATGCCCGACCACGGCAGAAGATAGAGAAAAGATGAGTGTCGTCCCCTATGCCTCGGCCATAGGGTCTATTATGTATGCCATGCTGTGTACCAGACCTGATGTAAACCTTGCCGTAAGTTTGGTAGGAAGGTACCAAAGTAATCCCGGCATGGAACACTGGACAGCGGTCAAGAATATCCTGAAGTACCTGAAGAGGACTAAGGATATGTTTCTCGTTTATGGAGGTGACGAAGAGCTCGTCGTAAAGGGTTACGTCGATGCTAGCTTCGACACAGATCTGGATGACTCTAAGTCACAAACCGGATACGTGTATATTTTGAATGGTGGGGCAGTAAGCTGGTGCAGTTGCAAGCAAAGCGTTGTGGCGGGATCTACATGTGAAGCGGAATACATGGCGGCCTCAGAGGCAGCACAAGAAGCAATCTGGGTGAAGGAGTTCATTACCGACCTAGGAGTTATTCCCAATGCGTCGGGCCCGATGACTCTCTTCTGTGACAACACTGGAGCTATTGCCCTTGCCAAGGAGCCCAGGTTTCACAGGAAGACCAGGCATATCAAGCGTCGCTTCAACTCCATTCGTGAAAATGTTCAAAATGGAGACATAGATATTTGTAAATTACATACGGACCTGAATGTAGCAGATCCGTTGACTAAACCTCTCCCTAGAGCAAAACATGATCAACACCAGAACTCTATGGGTGTTCGATTCATCACAATGTAACTAGATTATTGACTCTAGTGCAAGTGGGAGACTGTTGGAAATATGCCCTAGAGGCAATAATAAAATGGTTATTATTATATTTCCTTGTTCATGATAATTGTCTATTGTTCATGCTATAATTGTGTTATCCGGAAATCGTAATACATGTGTGAATACATAGACCAAAACATGTCCCTAGTGAGCCTCTAGTTGACTAGCTCATTGATCAACAGATAGTCATGGTTTCCTGACTATGGACATTGGATGTCATTGATAACGGGTTCACATCATTAGGAGAATGATGTGATGAAAAAGACCCAATCCTAAGCATAGCACAAGATTGTGTAGTTCGTTTGCTAGAGCTTTTCCAAATGTCAAGTATCATTTCCTTAGACCATGAGATTGTGCAACTCCCGGATACCATAGGAGTCCTTTGGGTGTGCCAAACGTCACAATGTAACTGGGTGGCTATAAAGGTGCACTACGGGTATCTCCGAAAGTGTCTGTTGGGTTGGCACGAATCGAGACTGGGATTTGTCACTCCGTATGACGGAGAGGTATCTCTGGGCCCACTCGGTAATGCATCATCATAATGAGCTCAATGTGACCAAGTGTTTGGTCACGGGATCATGCATTACGGTATGAGTGAAGTGACTTGCCGGTAACGAGATTGAACAAGGTATTGGGATACCGACGATCGAATCTCGGGCAAGTAACGTACCGATTGACAAAGGGAATTGTATACGGGATTGATTGAATCCTCGACATCGTGGTTATTGACCGGAGAGTCGTCTCGGTCATGTCTGCATGTCTCCCGAACCCGTAGGGTCTACACACTTAAGGTTCGGTGACACTAGAGTTGTAGAGATATTAGTATGCGGTTAACCGAAAGTTGTTCGGAGTCCCGGATGATATCCCGGACGTCACGAGGAGTTCCGGAATGGTTCGGAGGTAAAGATTTATATATGGGAAGTCCTATTTTGGCCACCGGAAAATGTTCGGGATTTTTCGGTATTGTACAGGGAAGGTTCTAGAAGGTTCCAAAGTGGGGCCCACCTGCATGGGGGACCCACATGAACGTGGGTAGTGGGGCAAGGCCCCACACCCCTGGTCAAGGCGCACCAAGATCCCACCTTAGAAGGAATAAGATCATATCCCGAAGGGATAAGACCAAGATCCCTAAAAAAGGGGGATAACAATCGGTGGGGAAGGGAAATGATGGGATTTCTTTCCCCCACCTTTGCCAACGCCCCAATGGACTTGGAGGGCAAGAAACCAGCCCCCTGCACCCCTATATATAGTGGGGAGGCGCATGGGAGCAGCACCCCAAGCCCTGGCGCCTCCCTCCCTCCCGTGACACCTCTTCCTCCCCGCTTGCGCTTGGCGAATCCCTGCCTGGATCCCGCTACTTCCACCACCACGCCGTCGTGCCGCTGGATCTCCATCAACTTCTCCTACCCCCTTGCTGGATCAAGAAGGAGGAGACGTCCCCGCTCCGTACGTGTGTTGAACGCGGAGGTGCCGTCCGTTCGGCGCTAGGATCATCGGTGATTTGGATCACGACGAGTACGACTCCATCAACCCCGTTCTCTTGAACGCTTCCGCGCGCGATCTACAAGGGTATGTAGATGCACTCCCCTCTCTCTCGTTGCTAGATGACTCCATAGATTGATCTTGGTGATACGTAGAAAATTTTAAATTTCTGCTACGATCCCCAACACTTTGGTCAAGCAAATCAACTACTACCCAGATAGAATCATATCCCGATCGGGTTCTGGGAAAATCCGGTAATGAAATCCATGCCTAGCTTATCCCACTTCCATTCGGGTATCGGCATAGGCTCTAGTAATCCTGCTGGCTTCTGATGCTCTGCCTTTACTCTCTCTGGCATACATCACCTACGACTACATACTCCGCAATGTCCTTCTTCATACCAGTCCACCAGAAACACTCCTTCAAATCCAAATACGTCTTGGTGTTTCGAGGGCGAATCGAGTATGGTGAGTCATGAGCCTCCTGAAGTATTTACTTCCTGATCTTTGCATTATTGGGCACATATACACGATCCTCGAACCATAAGGTGTTGTGCTCATCCTTACGAAAACATTTGGCCTTTCCTTTGCTCATCCTCTCTTTTACCTCAGCAATCTCTTTGTCATCCATCTGAGCTTCACGAATCTTTCCCAACAACGTAGACTGAACTTCCATTGCTGCAACAAAACCTTTGGGAACAATCTCCAACCAAAGTTCCCTGAGATCCTCCGCTAACTCCTTTGGTAATCCTCCACTTATGAGGGTATTCATCCTTGCTTTCTTTCTGGTTGTGTTTATTTCTCCACAAATCTTCTATGCACAAGGTTTCTTCATATCCTTTCCATAAGGCCTCAACTTCTGGGACACAAGACGAGATCTTTGCAGAGTCAACTTAAATTCTTCCCAAGTGGTTACTCCTTTCCATCCATTGACGGTTTGGTACATCCTCCACCAAGTAGCGGCACCTCTTTCAAAACACTGAAGAGCATGCTGGGTCATATCCTTTCCGGCTATAGTGTTATTCTTCATATGACCTTCCATGTTCTGAATCCATCGGTCCGTCTCAAATTGAATCATCGGTCCAGAAAAAATAAGCTCATCTCCATTCATCCTCTATTGGGTCCATGTGTTTTGGGGTGGGATAAGAGAGATAGAGAGGGATACACACAATACAAATAAATTTTTTGAAAAGACAGATTTTATTTGTGGCTATCGGAAAGACATCAAACAAATGACAGCTCACAATCGTCGCATCTAACGCAGGTATATAATAGGGGTTTGGGCTTCTAATGGTCAATAAATCTTCAAAGTCATCAAACTCTTCAAGTCTTGTTCATGTCTCCGATGGCTTCTTCCGATCATGCTTGTCCTTCTAAAATTCTTTTTCTAGATCATCTCTGTTGACGCGAAATCTCTCGTGACGTCCTTTAATATTTCTGGAGTTGCATTCCAAACTTCTGGGTTTCATCAACCTCGACATGGACCATGATCCTACTGTCCTTCAGTTCCTGACGAATCTTTGATGTCTCAAGGTTATGCTCCTCTAGCTTGGCTACTTTCAGCTTCTGGGTCCTGAGTTCTTCACGAAACGTTTCCTTATCAAATATTGCTTCTTGTAGGTCCATCTTAACTTCTTGATGTAACACTCCAGATCCTGGTGATACACCGGCTAAGGTTAAAACTTCATCTTGCTCATAGGTGCTCCATCAGCCTTCTACCATCCAATCCTTCCATGCATATGCATGATTAACTCAGCACGGTGACAATAGCATAAGCGGGCGATAACATCATGGATAGCCGTGTTTCTACCCTTGTCATCGCCATGGGCTATCATTCCATAGTTGATATCTCCTGCCTTAGGGTTTACTTGACAAAACTTTGAATTCCAATGCTCCATGTTTCGGTCTTTCTCCGATACACCTTGATCTCGGGTATTGATAGCTTCCATAGTCTGATAGGTTCCATAAGGGTAGCTTTCCCAGGTCATACAAATCTGGAAAATTCTACAGGGCCTTCAAATTCTCCTAGTCTTCGGAGTCTTCAACTGTTGTAGTTTCCATTATTCAGATGCACGGTAAAATCTCCTTCATTACGTAGTGGTCGTGGTTGTCCGATATCTTGTACTTCTTGGAGTGGTCTCATCAGTCGAATCTTCGAGTGGTCAAAAGGGGAAAAGGATATGGTTTCACTAAAAGGGAATATTTGAATAAGCTCAGAAGAGTAGAGAGGTAAAAGATCTTTTTGAAAAAGAAAGTTTTAGAGAAAATCCTTCCTATGGGATTTCTAGTTTCTAGGGTCACATCCTACAGTCAACATGTGATCTGATACCATCTTGTAGCGACCCGACCTCAGACGGTCAAGTCTCTGTGCTTAAGTGTCATCCCTGGATCGGTATGCTGGCACATACAGTACTCGAGGATTTATAACAGAGGTAAATCACATGTATAAAGTAACGTAAATACCATTACCTCAATCCAAATAGGAGAAGTAACAACAAGGTTGTGGATTCCCATCAACACCAACGGCAAAGTTGAGTGTAGAAATCGTAACCCTAACGTATCACTTACTTGTCGTAAGATTCCTGCAACATGAGACGTTGCAGCCACAAAGGGTCAGTACATTGAGTGTACTGGCAAATTCACACCATAGGATAATGATGAATAATAACTATCACTACATGCATATATGGCTCGTGGAAAAGCTCTAGGGTTATAATGTTTTTGCGAAAAGCCAATTTTCCCTACTACAAAGGAATATATTTTATTTAACTACAAAGTTTGTTGAAAAATATTGAGAAGGTAAACCCCCTCTCAATCCCAATTAAAAGTTAACAACCCAACAAATTATTTAAGTAACGTGATGAGATCAATATGATAATCCAAGAACTAGATACTCAAGATGTCCATAACCGGGGACATGGCTAATCATGATTAGTTTGTACACTCTGCAGAGGTTTGTGCACTTTTCCCCACAAGACTCGGTCTCCTCCATTGGATTTCTCGCACTACATGATGTTTGAGAAACGGATGACCGAGACGCAGTCTTTCAGAAGCGTTAGCACCTTACGATGGGTAGACAGTACCACCTACATCCCCTACATCTGCTAGTCTACCAGTGTAAGAGTTCACATGACTTAATCAACTATGCTAGAGACCATAATAGCCTGTGGCTGCACACGGAAGTTTCTAGTATGAAAAATCTCATGATCCCTTTGAGCCTGGGTGGCGGTCCATAGGAGAATCACACGGTACCCTGGGATTTCAAAAAAAAACAGGCAATCACTGGGTTCCCCATGTGCCTCAATCCACGCAGATGTGTATTAAAGTTGCCACCTTAAGTTGAACCATTAATTAAAAATCTCACATCTGTCATGGATACACTCAAACCCAATCCACGTCTACGAGCATAGCATGGCAATATAAGCATAACGTAATAGTAACTCCCAAGGTTTGAATGCAGGGCAATAGGTTCCTACCTCATCAACTACTTCCCAATACCCACATGTTATCAATCCTACTCATGCAACATTTCAGGGTGAAACTAATGCAATAAACTGGGTATGAAAAGGATATGATCAAAGTGTGAACTTGCCTGTACTGTTGATGAAGATGATTCACAGTCAAAACTCTTGATAGTTCTACTCATCACACTCCGGTCAATCTATCGTAAGCAATCAATAGTAACCACACATAAGCAATCACTCAAAAGATCGGAAAGAACGAAGAAGACACTTTGAAAACATCAAAACCAAGCAAATAACTCTTGCAACATAAAACTATTCCTAACAGTACCAAAATTATGTCAATTTGGCCTTATCAGAAAGTTTAGGTCAAGAGCTTTAATTTGCAAAAAGAATCAACTAAACGGAGCTACGAAACTCAAGTTACGATCGAACGAAGTTTGAATACAAATCTGTTCTAATTCAAATTTTAAAATTTTCAAAAACATGTTTAAGTTGTTTTACTGGATAGAGGGGGTCGTAATGAAGAAGTGGGCGTTGGTTTCGTTGAATTTGGATAAACGGGTAAAAAGATGTCGTCGTTTGAAATAGAAGGACTAATCTGTAAAAGAATTACTACAAATAGGTCCCTGGACAGAAAATAAAAATAAAAACAAAAACCTAAAGAATGAACGTTCACTACGGGAATCTAAAGAACGAAAACCGTTTGCTCCAGAACCTAAAACAACAAATGTTCACTAATTAAATTAGCCTAGAAAATAAACCGATCTAATAAGTAAAAACCAACCTAATAAATAAAACCGGCCGGGTTAACGGTTTTGCACCGGTTCAAGGGAATAAACCGGCGGCGGCGGTTTTGGAATCGGCGGAACGGTGGCTCCGGCGAGGGCGGCGTGCTCCGGCGCGGCGGGCAGCGACGAGCGGCGGCTACGGTGGCGCGGGCGCCGGGGTGGTGCGGCAGCAGCGAGCGGCGGCGCGGCGGCGAGGCGCTACGGCGGGGCCGGAACTGCGGGGTGCGGCGGCGGCGAGATGCGGATGGCGGCAGCGCGACAGCGGGGAGGAGAGAGAGGGGGCGAGGGCGTCGGGGTCGGCCTTAAAATGGCGAGGGGAAGGGAGGTGGTGGCGTGGAGGAGTGGCGACGGGCGTCGTGGGGGCAGCGGACTCCGGCGAGTCCCGCTGGGGCCTGCGAGGAGGAAGGCGGCGGCGCGCTGGCTGGCTGTGCCGTGGCCTGTTGGGCCGGCCCAGTTCGGCCGCGGAGGAGAAATTTTTTTTAAAACAATTTTCCAGACAAACTAAAATAATAAAACTATATAAAATAAGAATATTATATAGGCATATAATATATCAAAATTTTCTGAAAAAGATTTCCTACAGGGTAAACATTTTTCTAGCATCAAATAAAATCCACAAAAATTTAAATGACTCAAACAGTGCTACTGGTGCAATCATTTAAAAAATACCAAAATTAATTCCAATTTATTTCTCTCCAATTTTCTGATGTTGGGAATCATTTTACCATAATTTCTGTATATTTTATTTTTGGAGAAAAATAATTTGAACAAAACCCAAATAACTCCAAATTGAATAATTTTCAAAAAGGACTTTGAATTTAATTCTTTTAAACTTCCAACTCATATTTCATATATTTTGAAGAAGTCATATTATCTTCTCTCGTGAAAATCATTGAGTTGCTTAAAGTTTCTGAATTTGAAATATTTCCAAATAAAATTCAAATCTTTCCAAAACCCTTTTCATTTATTTAAAATGGAAGAAGTCATGTTATCTTCTCTCCAGGGTTTTGTGATGAAAAAAAATTTGAATTCAAGAAGATCATAATGCAAAAAGGCGAAAGTTTGGGAAAGTCCTTTTATTCCCTCTCATTTAACTTTCAAAAAGTTTCGAATATCACTCACTTTCAGTCAATCAATCACACAACAATAAAAAAACAATCAAATCTATCTATTTATTATAACATTCCAAAATTTAGAATTTTGGGATGTTACATTATGGGTTCAAAGTTTTAATCAGACACAGAGAAAGATAGGGGCTTATAGATTCGCCTCCCAACCTTTTACCTCAAGGGTAATGTCAACAATAATAGTTCATGATGCCTTACATCAATTGGATATATATATCAGAATCTTTCCAACACAATGTGCTTGCCAAAGGATAAAATGTAAAAAGAAAAGGTGAAAAATCACCATAACTCTTGCATAAGGGTAAGAGATAAAAGTAAAAGATAGGCCCTTCGCAGAGGGAAGCAGAGGTTGCCATGCGCTTTCAGGGTTGGATGCACAAAATCTTAATGTGAAAGAACGTCACTTTATATTGCCACTTGTGATATGAACCTTTATTATGAAGTCCGTCGCTTTTATTTCTTCCACATCACAAGATCGTATAAAGCTTATTTCCTCCACACAAATCAATCATACATATTTAGAGAGCAATTTTTATTGCTTGCACCGATGACTACTTACTTGAAGGATCTTACTCAATCCATAGGTAGGTATGGTGGACTCTCATGGCAAAACCGAGTTTAAGGGTATTTGGAAGCACAAGTAGTATCTCTACTTAGTGCAAAGAATTTGGCTAGCATGAGGGGGAAAGGCAAGCTCAACGTGTTGGGCGATCCATGACAATATACTTTATTTCAGATATAAGAAAACATAACCCATTACATTGTCTTCCTTGTCCAACATCAACCTTTTAGCATGTCATATTTTAATGAGTGCTCACAATTACAAAAGATGTCCAAGATAGTATATTTATATGTGAAATCCCTCTTCCTTCAATATTCTTTCCTGAATTGTTAAAGTGACAAATTCTACGTTTCCTAACTTTCAATAAGTTTACTACCTATACTTATTATGTGTGAAGTCATTACTCCCCATGTTATAAGCATATGAAACATATATAAATTTAGGTTTATGACATTCAATTTATTCAACCATTTACTCATAGGATATACGTGAAGACATGAGTAAATGACAAACTACTCCAAAAGATATGAGTGAAGAACACTGAGTAGTCAAATAATTAACTAGCCATGGGGGGATTCTTTTTCATTCAATATTTCAGATCCAATGATTTTATTCAAACAGCAAGTAAAATTGAAAATACGCTCCAAGCAAAACACATATCATGTGATGAATAAAAATATAGCTCCGAGTAAGGTATACCGATAGTTTTGAAGACGAAAGAGGGGATGCCTTCCGGGGGATCCCCAAGCTTAGGTACTTGAGTCTTCCTTGAATATTACCTTGGGTTTCCTTGGGCATCCCCAAGCTTAGGGTCTTTCCACTCCTTATTCTCCTCATATCGATATCTCACCCAAAGCTTGAAAACTTCAATCACACAAAACTTAACAAAACTTCGTGAGATAGGTTAGTATGATAAAGAGTAAACCATCCACTTTGGTACTGTCTAAGACCAGGTTCGTAATTGTTACCACACAATGTATACTGTACCATATCATTTCTACAATTTATATTGAGAAATATAAGTCATAGAAATTAGAAAACAAGCAAACTATGCAATGAAAACAGAATCTGTCAGAAACAGAACAGTCTGTAATGATCTGAACATAAACCATACTTCTGCTACTCCAAAAATTATGAAATAAATTGGTGGACGTGAGGAATTTGTCTATTAATCTTCTACAAAAATAATCAACTCAAAATCACTCTTCTGTAAAAAATGACAGCTAATCTCATGTGCGTAAAGTTTCTGTTTTTTACAGCAAGATCACATTAACGTTCACCCATGTCTTCCCAAAGGTCTTACTTGGCACTTTATTGAAACAAAAGCTATAAAACATGATTACTACAGTAGATTAATCATGTAGACACACAAAAACAGTAAGGGTAAATATTGATTTGTCTCCCAACAAGCGCTTTTCTTTAATGCCTTTTAGCTAGGCATGATGATTTCAATGATGCTCACATAAAAGATAAGAATTGAAACATAAAGAGAGCATCATGAAGAACATGACTAGCACAATTGATTCTAACCAACTTCCTATGCCTATGGATTTTGTGAGCACACAACTTATTGGAACAAGAATCAACTAGCATAGGAAGGCAAAACAAGTATAACTTCAAAACTTTAAGCACATAGAGAGGAAACTTGATATTATTGCAACTCCTACAAGCATGTATTCCTCCCCCATAATAATTTTCAGTAGCATCATGGATAGCAACTTTGTTCTCATACTCAATTGGAACCTCTTCCAAAATAGTGGAATCATTATTAGCTAAAGTTGACACTCTTCCAAATCCACTTTCATAAATATCACACTAAGATTCAACACCCTCCAAAATAGTGGGATCACTAATTCCTAAAGTTGACACTCTTCCAAACCCACTTTAAATTATAGTATTATTCATACTCCAAAATATATAAGTGAAGTTCATGGAGCATTCTACAATTAATATAGACTAACAAATATCCAAGCTCAAAATATGTAAGTAAAGCACACGAAGCATTCTATAAAACCATACTCAAAAGATTTAAGTGAAGCACAAAGAGCAATTCTATAAGATCATACTTAAAAGATATAAGTGAAGCACATAAATTATTATATAAATCAATGAAGGGCTATCTCATGCTAGCATGGTTCTTAAAGGAAAAACAAAAACACAAAGGACACAAATCATGTGAACAAAACAAAAACCGAGGTATACCGATAATTGTTGAAGAAGAAAGATGGGATGCCAACCGGGGCATCCCCAAGCTTAGATGCATGAGTATCCTTTGAAATACTTACTTGGGGTGCCTTGGGCATACCCAAGCTTGAACTCTTGCCTCTCTTTATTCTTCTCATATTGATAGTTCCTCGATCTTCGAACACTTCATCCACACAAAACTTTAACAAAAACTTTGTGAGATCCGTTAGTGTAATAAAGCAAATCACTACCTTTAGGTACTGTAATGAACTCATTATTTATTTATATTGGTGCTAAACCTACTGTATTCCAACTTCTCTATGGTTCATACCCCCCGATACTAGCCATAGATTCATCAAAATAAGCAAACAACACACGCAAAACAAAATCTGTTAAAAACATAACAGTCTGTAGTAATCTGGAAGTTTGGTAACCTTATGTAACTCCTAAAATTATGAACTAAATTTGAATAATTTGTACAGAAGTAATGTGCAAAAAGTTTCAGACCCATTTGACTTTCCAGCAAAAAAATGTAAATTCACGCACTACAGCCAAAGTTTTTGTTTTTGTTTTGCACATAGCAAACAAGCAATCTAATCATCCTAAAACCAAAGCTTGGCACATTATTTTTATAATACAATGGATATATACAAGGGGATAATTATTTATAGAGAAACTTCCATGAAAAATTCTACATTGTTTTTGTGAGCATGAACACAAGTCCTCAAGGTCGACCCTCACTTCTTCAATGCATAACTTTCCAATCACTTCTCTTTTTGAAAAACTTTTAGGCATGAGAGGCAAGTAATTTTTTTTATTTTCATTCTTTTAAAAAAATTGTATGTTTCACCCACAACTAAACAGAAACAAGAAGGAAAAACAAAATCTACTTAGTGAAGAAAGCAAACAAGCACACACGAGAATATCAACCCCACGCTATTGCTCCCCGGCAACGGCGCCAGAAAAGAGCTTGATAATCCCCAACTGTAGGGAATCATCGTAGAAATTTCCAAAGGTGGAAGTGATATGTATGGAGTGTCGAACCCACAAGGAGCTATTGGTAAGATCAATATTCTCTCAAGCCCTATCTACCACTGATACGACTCTACGTACACCGAACGTTTGCTTCCAACTAGAAACGAGAAATAAAACTATGTTGTGGGTATGAAGAGGATAACTTTGCATGATATCGGAGAACTAAAATATAAAAGTAGTTGCTGTTATCATCAAGTTAGAATATACTACTAAATATTATAAATAGCGAGTGTGGAATAATGATGGATCGGTGTGCGGAATTGTCTTAGGCAATTGTTAACAAGACCGATAGTCGTCATTGCAATTTCATATGAGGGAGAGGCATAAGCTAACATACTTTCTCTTCTTGGATCATATGAACTTATGATTGGAACTCTAGCAAGCATCTGCAACTACTAAAGATCATTAAGGTAAAACCCAACCATAGCATTAAAGCATCAAGTCCTCTTTATTCCCATACGCAACAACCCCACTTACTCGGGTTTGTGTTTCAGTCACTCACCAACCCACTATAAGCGAATCATGAACGTATTGCAACACCCTACAGTGGGAGTCCCTCACGCTTGCGCGACACGGAGGGCACCATAGGACAGCACCAAAATAAAACATACAACTCGTACCAATCTAGATCATCAATCAACCGAAAGACAAAGGATATCTACTCAAAACATCATATGATGGCAGCACATCATTGGATCATAATATGTAGCTACCCGACCACAGACGGTCAAGTCTCTATGCTTAAGTGTCATCCCTGGATCGGTATGCTGACACACACAGTACTCGAGGATTTATAACAGAGATAAATCACATGTATAAAGTAACGTAAATACCATTACCTCAATCCAAATGGAGGAAGTAACAAGGTTGTGGATTCCCATCAACACCAACGGCAAAGCTGAGTGTAGAAATCATAACCCTAACGTATCACTTACTCGTCGTAATAATCCTGCAACATGAGACGTTAAAGCCACAAAGGGTCAGTACATTGAATGTACTGGAAAATTCACACCATAGGAGAACAATGAATAATAGCTATCAATAAATGCATATATTGTTGGTGGAAAAGCTCTATGGTTATATTGTTTTTGCGAAAAGCCATTTTTTCCCTACTGCAAAGGAATATATTTTATTTAACTACAAAGTTTGTTGAAAACATTGAGAAGGTAAACCCCATCTCAATCCCAATTAAAAGTTAACAACCCAACAAATTAAATATATAGAGTGATGAGATCAACATGATAATCCAAGAACCAGGTACTCAAGATGTCCATAACCGGGGACACGACTAATCATGATTAGTTTGTACACTCTGCAGCGGTTTGTGCACTTTTCCCCACAAGACTCAATCTCCTCCATTGGATTTCTCGCACTACATGATGTTTGAGATACGGATGACCGAGACACAGTCTTTCAGAAGCTTTAGCACCTTACGATGGGTAGACAGTACCACCTACATCCCCTACATCTGCTAGTCTACCACTGTAAGAGTTCACACGACTTAATCAACTATGCCAGAGCCCATAATGGCTTGTGGCTGCACACAGAAGTTCTAGCATGAATAATCTTATGATCCCTTTGAGCCTGGGTGATAGTCCATAGGAGAATCACACGGTACCCCGGGATTTCCAAAAATATACAGGCAATCACTGGATACCCCAGGTGCCTCAATCCACCCAGATGTGTATTAAAGTTGCCACCTTAAGTTGAACCATTAATTAAAAATACTCACATCTGTCATGAATACACTCAAACCCAATCCACGTCTATGAGCATAGCATGGCAATATAAGCATAACGTAATAGTAACTCCCAAGGTTTGAATGCAGGGCAATAGGTTCCTACCTCGTCAACTACTTCCCAATACCCACATGTTATCAATCCTACTCATGCAATGTTTGAGGGTTGAATCTAATGCATAAAAACTGGGTATGAAAGGGATATGATCAAAGTGTAAACTTGCCTGTACTGTTGATGAAGATGATTCACACTCAAAACTCTTGATAGTTCTACTCTTCACACTCCGGTCAATCTATCATAAGCAAGAAATAGTAACCACACATAAGCACTCACTCAAAGATCAGAAAGAACGAAAAAGACTACTTGGAAAACATCAAAAGCAAGCAAATAACTCTTGCAACATAAAAAATTTCTAACAGTACCAAAATTATGTGAATTTGGCAATATCAGAAAGTTTAGATCAAGAGCTTTAGTTTACAAAAAGAATCAACTCAAATGGAGTTATAAAACTCGAGTTACGATCAAAAGAAGATTCAAATTCAAATCTGTTTGAAATCAAATTTTAAACTTTCAAAAACATGTTCAAGTTGTTTATCTAGATAGAGGGGATCATAACGAAGAAGTGGTTGGTTTCGTTGGATTTGGAGAAACGAGCGAAAAGTTGTGCTAGTTTGAAAACTCAAATATTCAATCCTACTGTTCACAAACGAGCGAAAAGTAGTGCTAGTTTGTCAATCTGTGAATAAAATATTCACAAACGAGTCCCTGGCAGAAAACTGAAATAAAAGAAAAATCCTACTGTTCACTACTCAACCCTAACGAACGAAAACCGTTCGCTACAGAGAAGTAACAGACGAACGATCTCTAATTAAATTAACCTAAATCAATAAACCATTTAAAAGAAAAAAATGAAGAGAAAAACCGGGTTGGGTTTTATTGGTTTATACCGGTTCAAGGGAAATAAACCGGTGGCGGCGGCGGTTAACTCTGGCGAGATCTGGCGATGCGGCAGCGGCGGATCCGGCGAGTGGCAGGGCAGCTCCGGCGATGTGGGGCGACGCAGCGTGTGCAGCGGCGTCGGGAGCGGCGAGCGGCGCGGCAGGTGGAGTGCGGCGGCGGCGGCAAGGTGCGGCGGCGGTGGAAGGCGAGCGGCGGAGTTGCGGGGCGAGGGCGGAGGCACGAGGAAAAGGAAGAGGGGGTCGGGGCGGCGGCTTTTAACGGGGTAGGGGAGGGCAGTGGCGTGGAGGAGGGGTCAAGGTGGCGGGGCGGAGGTCGAATCGGCCACGGCGGCGGCGCTGGCGGCGGACTCCGAGCCGATCTCGGGGACGAGCGGGAGACGAGCGGGCTGGCGGCGTGGGCCGGCTGGCTGGGCTTCGGCCCAGTTGGCCCGGTCCAGTGAAGAGTTTTTTTTTCAAAACTTTTTTTAACACACACGGGAAAAAAATAATAAAACAAAAAAAAGAAAACAACTATAGGCATATAATATATCAGAATTTTCACAAAAAGCTTTCCTACAGCATGAACATTTTTCTAGCTTCAAATAAAATCCAAAAAAAATTCGAATAAAGCAAAGAGTGCTACTGCTCTAATAAAATCCAATAAAAATCATTTTTTAAATAGAAAAATTAATTCAAATTTATTTCTCTCCAATTATCTGATGTAGGGAATCATTTTACCCTAATTGCCAAATATTTTTATTTTGGAGAAAAATAGTTTGAATAAAACCCAAATAACTCCAAAATGAAGATAATTTCAAAAGGACTTTGAATTTGATCCTTTTAAACTTCCAACTCATATTTCATATGTTTTGAAGAAGTCGTTTTATCTTCTCTCATGAAAATCTTTGAGTTGCTTAAAGTTCTGAATTTGAAATATTTTCAAATGAAATTCAAATGTTTTCCAAAAACCCTTTTTCATTTAAATAAATGGAAGAAGTCATGTCATCTTCTCTCCAGGGTTTTGTGACGAAAAGAATTTGAATTCACGGAGATCATAAATGCAAAATGAAAGTTTGGGAAAGTCCTTTTATTCCCTCTCATTTAACTTTCAAAAATTTCGAGTTTCACTCGCTTTCAGTCAATCAATCACACAACAATCAAACAATCAATCAAATCTATCTATTTAATATAACATCCAAAATTTACAATTTTGGGATGTTACATAATATGTGACATAAAGCACCATGTTCAAGTAGGGATTACAGCGGGGTGCGGGAGAGTGGACCGCGTAAAAGAGATGAGGATGGTGATGATGGTGGTGATGTTGATGAAGACGATCACCACGGCGATGATTCCCCTCCCGATAGCACTCCGGCGCCACCGAGAGAGAGGAGGAGAGGTTCTCCCCCTTGTGCTTCCTCCTCCATGGCCTCCCCCTAGATGGGGAGAGGTTCTTCCTCTGGTCCTTGGCCTTCATGGCGATGATGGCCCCTCCGGGATCCTCCTCCATGGCCTCCGGTGATGATGGCCCCCTCCGGCAGGGTGCCAGAGAGGGCCTAGATTGATTTCTCGTGGCTTGCAGCGGTGGAACTTTTGATCTAGGTTAATTTTCTGAGGTTTCTGTATTTATAGGAATTTTTGGCGTCGGTCTCACGTCAAGGAGGTGCCCGAGCTATCCACGAGGCAGGCCCACGCGCCCAGGGCGTGGGCGCGCCCCCCACCCTCGTGGGCAGCCCGGGACTGTTCTGGCCCAACTCCAATGCTCCGTGGTCTTCTTTTGGTCCATAAAAAATCATCAAAAATTGGCACGTCAATTGGACTCCGTTTGGTATTCCTTTTCTGCAAAATTCAAAAACAAGGAGAAAACAGAAACTGGCACTGGGATCTAGGTTAATAGGTTAGTCCCAAAAATCATATAAAACAACATATAAAAGCCCATTAAACATCCAAGATAGATAATATAATAGCATGAATACATCATAAATTATAGATACGTTCGAGACGTATCAAGCTCCGAGGTGTTGTCGTCACAATTTATCGTTGCAGTTCTGGAATACCTGAGTTCGCCGACATTGAAAATCTATTTTATGCAGTTAGTGGTGAGATAACCTCGACGCCACCCAGTACTGGGGCGGGAGTTCGGGAGTATTGCCATAGCTCGTATAACGGATGCTTTTCGAAGGTTGAGGTACACGATTTCCGGAGTTTTCTTGGTTATGTGTTGACGGATGGATAGAGCTGGATGTAGGGATTGTTAGTTTGGGTGAGATATATTGCTTTCCCTGTATCCCCAACACCAGATTGCATAACCAGAAAGTTTCGGGAGTTTTTAGGTGGGAATTCAAGTAGCTCCTAGAATATGTTTCTGACAAATGCATGATATGGGATTAGGTAAATCTCTATCATATGTTTGTTTTTGGCTCATTTTCCAAGCCAAATCCTTTGTTTGGTTTTGAGTTGTGGTATTTGAGTTGCTTCAATGTCAAGTGTTGATTCCATACCTTTTCTAAGCGCTGTTCTCATATTTCCATGTGGATACTAATACTTCTTGATCATCGAGGTTGTCATGTTAATTCTTTTCCAACCGGCGTGCTTCTCTTCAAGTGGATCCGATCATTTCAACATTCGCAAGATCACCCCTCAGTTTTCCCAACGTTGTTCGTTCCATCTGCCCCAAGTTGCCTTTGTTTTTCCCGCCCTCCCACCCTTTTCTTCAAGGACTCGGATTTCTTAATCATGTATCCTTTTATTTGTGAGAAGTCTCTTCATCCTTTTCTTTCAATGTTCTTATCCGGCGATTTCCCAGGAAGATACTAACGGAGCTTCAAGTTTATAATTCTTCGTTCTCTTTTCTTCTACGGTGGATTCAATTCAAGCTTTCAGTGTTGATCGTATTCCTTTCCTCGTTTCAATGCTTTCTCATCCTGGTGCATCAATTAACCATTCACCTCTCGCTATTCTTTTGTTCCGTAGTGTAGAAGATATCTTAGAAGATTCGCATTTCCATTCTTAATCCGTTCAAGCTATTTCGAGGTTGTTACCTCATTCAAGCCATTTAATTCAACCGGTCCAATCTCTCTTGTAAATCGTTCAACGGTGTTAGCTTTTGAGTGGACCCTAACCCACAGGTCTTTTCCCAGGGTCTTACCTGACTCTTCTAATTCTTTCCGGAGTTATTCTCAAATTCATTGCAAAGTTTGACATAAGAATGAATTATCATCAGTCAAATATCTTTCTCCAAGATCTTTCAATTCTTTTCATCGTTGGTTCAACCTTTCTAATTTTCATTCTGGAGTGCCTCAACAATTCTTGGTGGTGTTTCTCGCCGTCATTCTCGGATTGTGAAGACCAAAGAAGAGTTCCTCTCAAATCCTTATCCGTTCTCTCAGGATGCAAAGTTCAAGCTTGATGCCATCCACTCATAATTGTTTTCAATTGTGAGAATTCTTGCTACCCATCCAGAGCAATTCAGTAGTCTTTTCAGTTTGATTCTCCGGAGCCCGTCAACTCTTGTTCTCCAAATCTTACCGGTGCATCATTCAAGTATTCTCAAGTCACCTCGTGATCTCTTTGCTCTCTAGTCCTTAAATTCCATCAAGTATCTTCATTCGCTTTCTAATTCTTCCCGGTGATTCGTTCTCTTTTCTTCATCCGTTTTCAATTTTTACGGTGGTTCATTCGAGATTCCTATTCCTATGTTCTCATATTAATTTATTCATTGTTTCAATCCTACCTGTGGTTCGTTGAAGACCTTCTCAAATTTACGCTATATCTCTCTTAATCCGTTCTACGAGAATAAGTAGTATGCCAAATCCGTTGCTTGTCATCAATTTATATTGGTGAAGGATACGCATAACATAATTCTTATTATTGTTTCATCCAAGTGATCTAGTTTCTTCTTTCCAGAGTTGTTCATCATGTCACATTTCTCGGTTCGAGATGCTTCATCTTTTCTTTTCCGGAGTTCCAAGTTTTCCGTATTATCTCGTTGTGAAGCCCCATCTAAATCATTGCAAGCCTTCATTTTGTTCTTTCAATTTTCCTTTCGGTGCGATAATCTTGTTATCTATCCGGAGTTCTTTGAGAGTTTCTTCATGGTGGTTCATCGAAGATTTCATTCATTCTCCAATTATTCTTCAAGATTTCTCTCAGAGTTAAGATCCGCCAAGCTATACTCTAAAATTAACATGGTGTTCAACACATGTCTTGTTTTGAGGAGTTCAAGCATTCTTCATCTTGCATTCCGAAGTGCAATCCTTTCTACCTCATTATTGAGGTGGTGGTATGTCATCCTTGGCAATTTTTCTTCATGTTTCATGATTCACAAGTTATCAAGGATGAGATATTTAAACCCATCATTTTCTTCCTTGGAGTTATCTTGGGTTATATTTCACCTAAAGCCTTTCCTTAAGTGTTGTTGCTATTTGTGGTGATTATGAATGACCCAAGCTTGCTCTTTATCCTCTTGGTGGAAGAAGTTTTCATCTCTTCATTGATCTCAAGCAATCATTGTTTTCGTTGGTGGTAGAATTTCACCTCAAGTTTTGAGTTGTTTTCCATAACCCAGAACAAGCTTATCCCTTTTACTTGTTGGTTTTCCAACAACTCCGCTCTAACCTTCTTGGAAGGGTGCTTTCCAAGCTCATTTGTGGCAGAAGCTGGCATTTTCTTCCCCATTCTATTATTCCAATGATCTATCTTCTATTCTTTCTTCCGGAGGCATTGTGATGTTGCTCTCTTCACTCATCATCTCGAATTGCGAGGACCGTGTTCTTTTCGTGCTTATCCATTTAACCAGAGTGTTGTGTCCTCTGCTCAAGTTCTTTTCATCTTATCAAGTCTTGTATCGCTTTTCAACCGGAGTGTTGTTCGAATTTGTTCTTCCTTGTCCCTTGTTTATCTCGTTTCAACCAGAGTGGTTTCAATTCCTTCTTGTCCATTGTGCTCGTCATGCATAGCTTTGCAACCTCCAAGGTTCACATGGTGTTCCTTGTTTCTCTTTTCTACCGGAGTGCTGTCAATTTCGTTCAACTCTGTTGTGTTCTTCTTTCAAGTTTTCCACCTCTCAAGGTTCATTGCTTTCACTCATTTGTCAAAGAAGCAACTTGTTTTACCTCTTCCTCTTCCGTTTCTCCCCGGTGCCATCCTTAGATCTCGGGTCGCTTGTAAGTGGAGGAGAGTTGTGACGCCCCAAGACCAGCGCTCCAGATGCCTTCCATGTATTTCGAGTTTCGTCGTGCAATTTGTTTTGTTCGTTGCATTTCATCATCGCATCATGCGCATTGCTTTCACATGTTTTCTTAAAACTTGCAACCGTTCGTAGTTGCCGCGTCCCCCCTTGCCGTCATTGGCCATTCCGAGACCAACCGTGTTTTCGGTTCCCTCTTGTCAAACCACCTAACCTCTCTCGTCAGCCTGCGGCCCTCCTCGCGTGAGCGTCCGAAACTCCCCCGAACCCGACCCGTTCAGTCGTCACCATTGGTTTCAGCTCATCCCCAAACATCCGTAAAATATCTGCGATTATTTGTTTGGACTCCCAAAGCATTTTATTCTCGACCATCCGATTACGACCGGAGGGACGAGATAGTCTAATCCTAACCCACCTACTATATATAGTCGGTGCATTTCTAGACCAAACCCTATTTTCTAGGGATCCCCTATCCAATCCCCGCCGCCGCTAGTCAACCACCCCTCTTCCCCCTCGGGATCTCCCCTATCCCATCCACCATTCCATCCCCATCCCGCAGCCGCCACTCCTCTCCTCCTCGATCTGCATGCTCGGCCAACCAGAACTCCCCTCGATCCAACTCCACCTCACCTGTTGCCTCCTGGCAGGCCTCCTCGATCCTCTCCCGAGCAGGTGCTCGCCCGGAGCCCCGCGTCCCCGCCAACCTCCGCGCCGACGAGCGAACCAGCAGCCAACCAGATGAGCGCCGACCCCGTTCTTCTTCACCTTCCCGTTCTCCTCCCGTTTCCCCCTCTCTCGCATCCCTCCTAATCTCTCTCTTTCTATCAGCAGGAAGCCATGAGGAGCTGCCCTCGTCCCTGTCCCTATGGAGCCGGCCATCCCAAGGCAAGCTGCTGGCTTGCCTCTGCTCCGCCTCATCGCCGCCGCCTCTCCGGTGAGACCCCGCGCCGCCCCGTCGTGCCACCTCTTCCTTCCCTTCTGTTTTGTCCCTGCCTTTCCCCTCTCTCAACCATCTCTTTTACTCTCTGCACCCAGGACGAGGCTCCGTCGCCATGGAGCTCCAACATCGCCGGCCACCTTCGGATCCGGCCATTGGGACCCGAGCCGCACCGGATCCTCGTCGTGGCTCCCGCCGACCCTCATCCTTGCCCTGTTCGTCCGTTGCTGTCCCTGCAAACGTCCCCGGCATCGTCAACCACCGCCTCCTCCTCTGCTTCGAGCAGGAGGACGAGACGCGCCCGATCTGCCTCGTTTGCTCGTCAATGCCCGCGTTGACCCTCTGAATCGACCGTGCTAGCGCACACGTCGAACCGCTTCCCTGCGCGTGGCCCAGATCCATAGCAGGCCCAACGCGCCCAGCCAGCCTCGCCGGCCTGCTCCACCGCGCCCTCCCGCGGGCCGCCTCCCCGTCTGGGCCGAGCCCGTGGGTGAGCAGCCCCTCCAGTTCCCCTATTCCTGTTGGGCCAGCAAGATTCAGCCCGGTGGATTTTTTTTACCTGTCTGCGAATTTGCTATTTATCAAGAAAACTACCAGTTTACAGTTCAGTCCCTAGTCTTCATGCATGTAATAACTCATGAACTATCCATCATATGTAAAAACTTCATATATGTAAAATGCTTAGAATGTATCTAGTTTCATAATATGCAACTTTCATCCATGTTAAAAATGTTTAACTTGCTGTTTGCATTAATTTGCTTAAATGCCATGCTAAAATGCTTTATTTCATAACTAAATAACCGTAGCTCCATTTTAAATAAACTTTATATGTAAATGGGTAAAAAATGCATAGAATAACTTGGTTCACTTTATTTTGATGTTTAACAACTTTAAAATATGATTTAGGGCAGAACAGTAGCTAATTCAAAATATGGACATGAGGATTTTCCGGAATTGTTGTTTGTTGTTCCGGCCTCATTTAAACATGCCTAGATAGGTAGTTTTCATATACATCACCCCTTGCCATGTTTAATAACATTTAATATTGCTGGGTACATAAACGAGAGCGAACTAAATAATTCTAATGTTGTGTTTCGTCAATGTGCAACTCGTTGCATATTGAGCTCCACTTAATTTGTAGTATTGTTTGTTGCACTTTGCCATGAATCATTAAACCGGACATGCATCATACTTGTTTGTGCATCATGCCATGTTTATGCTTGTGTGTTTACCATCTTGTTTGCTTCTTTCCGGTTTGCTTCTTTCGTTAGCTTCGGTTTCGTTCCGGAGTTGTGAGGATTCGTTCGACTATGTCCGTTTGCCTTCTTCATGGACTCGTTCTTCTTCCTAGCGAGATCTCAGGCAAGATGACCATTACCCTCGATATCACTTCTATCTTTGATTGCTAGTTGTTCGTTCTATCGCTATGTCACGCTACCTACCACTTGTTTATCATGCCTTTCATATTGCCATGTTAAGCCTCTAACCCACCTTCCTAGCAAACCGTTGTTTGGCTATGTTACCGCTTTTGCTCAGCCCCTCTTATAGCGTTGTTAGTTGCAGGTGAAGTTGAAGATTGCTCCATGTTGGAACATTATTATGTTGGGATATCACAATATCTCTTATTTTAATTAATGCATCTATATGCTTGGTAAAGGGTGGAAGGATTGGCCTTTTGCCTGGTGTTTTGTGCCACTCTTGCCGCCCTAGTTTTCGTCATAATGATGTTATGCTCCTTGATTTTTGCGTTCCTTACGCGGTTGGGGATTTATGGGACCCCCTTGACAGTTTGCTTTGAATAAAACTCCTCCAGCAAGGCCCAACCTTGGTTTGACCATTTGCCTACCTACCACCTATACCTTTCCCTTGGGTTCTGCAGAGTCAAGGGTCGTCTTAATTTTAAACCCCCGCTGGCCAGTACTCCTCTGAGTGTTGGTCCGAACCGGGAAACCTGCGGGGCCACCTCGGGGAAACTTGAGGGCTGGGTTTACTCGTAGCTTGACCTATCCGTTGTGCCCTGAGAACGAGAGTGCAGCTCCTATCGGGATTTGTCGGCCCATTCGGGCGGCTTTGCTGGTCTTGTTTTACTATTGTCGAAAAGTCTTGTAACCGGGATTCCGAGCCTGATCGGGTCTTCCCGGGAGAAGGAATATCCTTCGTTGACCGTGAGAGCTTGAGATGGGCTAAGTTGGGACACCCCTGCAGGGTATAAACTTTCGAGAGCCGTGCCCGTGGTTATGTGGCAGATGGGAATTTGTTAATATCCGGTTGTAGAGAACTTGGCACTTAACTTAATTAAAATGTATCAACCGCGTGTGTAGCCGTGATGGTCTCTTTTCGGCGGAGTCCGGGAAGTGAACACGGTTTGGGTTATGTTTGAACATAAGTAGTTTCAGGATCACTTCTGTGACGCCCCCAATTCAATCGTACAATAATCATGCACGCAAACGTGTACGGTCAAGATCATGGACTCACGGGAAGATATCACAACACAACTCTAAAACATAAATAAGTCATACAAGCATCATAATACAAGCCAGGGGCCTCGAGGGCTCGAATACAAGTGCTCGATCATAGACGAGTCAGCGGAAGCAACAATATCTGAGTACAGACATTAGTTAAACAAGTATGCCTTAAGAAGGCTAGCACAAACTGGAATACAGATCGAAAGAGGCGCATGCCTCCTACCTGGGATCCTCCTAACTACTCCTGGTCGTCGCCAGCGGGCTGCACGTAGTAGTAGGCACCCCCGGTGTAGTAGGAGTCGTCGTCGATGTTGGCGTCTGGCTCCTGGGCTCCAGCATCTGGTTGCGACAATCCGGTAGAAAGGAAAGGGGGAAAAGAGGGAGAAAGCAATCGTGAGTACTCATCCAAAGTACTCGCAAGCAAGGAGCTACACTATATATGCATGGGTATATGTGTAAAGGGCCATATCGGTGGACTAAACTGCAGAATGCCAGAATAAGCGCGGGATAGCTAGTCCTGTCGAAGACTACGCTTCTGGCAGCCTCCATCTTGCAGCATGTAGAAGAGAGTAAATTGAAGTCCTCCAAGTAGCATCACATAGCATAAACCTACCCGGCGATCCCCTCCTCGTCGCCCTATTAGAGAGCGATCACCGGGTTATATCTGGCACTTGGAAGGGTGTGTTTTATTAAGTATCCAGTTCTAGTTGTCATAAGGTCAAGGTACAACTCCAGGTTGTCCTTTTACCGAGGGACACGGCTATTCGAATAGATAAACTTCCCTGCAGGGGTGCACCACATAACCCAACATGCTCGATCCCATTTGGCCGGACACACTTTTCTGGGTCATGCCCGGCCGCGGAAGATCAACACGTCGCAGCCCCACCTAGGCACAACAGAGAGGTCAGCACGCCAATCTAAATCCTATGCACGCGGGGGTCTGGGCCCATCGCCCATTGCACACCTACACGTTGCGTACGCGGCCAGAAGCAGACCTAGCCTAGTAGGTCTTCCAGTCCAATCCGGCGCGCGCCGCTCAGTCGCTGGGCCAGCCTGTTTGGCACCGAGGCCATCTGGGCCGAGGCGCAGCGGGGAGGGGGGGTTCCTTTCCTTTTTTTGTTCTGCTTTTTTTTATTCTATTTCTTTTCTGTTTTCTTTTATTTTTGTTTTATAAAATTTAAAAGCGACAACTAATTCGGTGTTATTAAATAGGTCACAGCCCCAAATACTTTGGCACTGTAAATAAAGTATTTTGCACTTGCTTATTACTTTAAAAGCACTTTAGATAATTATTTTATCGTTGTTTTAGTTTATTTAGTGCATTTAAGTATTTTATTAAAAGATGATTTCTTCACCAACATTTATTATGGATTATTTGACACATTAGGAACAATTTAGTTTTGACTTTGTAAAATTTTAATTGTTTTGACTTTGATTCAAACTTGAATTTGGATCGGTTCTAAACTAACGCGAGATTATCAAAAGTAATCGAGGTGACATGGCATCATTACCAGAGGGTTACTGTAGCTTGATTACCCGGGCATCACAACTTCTAGCTTCATGACAGTTGCGTAGTTTCTCATCTTACTCTTGTACTCGTATGTTAGCCACCATATTTATTTAGCACTTGCTGCAACTCCACCTCATAACCACATCCTACCCATAAGCTTAAATAGTCTTGATCTCGCGGGGTTTGAGATTGCCGAGTCCTCGTGACTCACAGATACTACCAAAACAGTTGCAGGTGCCGATGATGCCAGTGCAGGTGATGCTACCGAACTCAAGTGGGAGTTTGACGAGGACCTTGGTCGTTACTATGTTTTGTTTCCTTATTATCAGTAGTGGAGCCCAGTTGGGACGATCGGGGATCTAGCAGTTGGGTTATCTTCTTTTCTTTTGGATTTGTCCGCAGTCGGACTATGTGTGTACTCTAAATGATTTTTGAATTAATTGATCATTTTGTGAAGTGGCTATTGTAAGCCAACTCTATTTATTCCTTTCTTGTTCATTACATGGGATTGTGTGAAGATGAACCTTCTTGCGACAAAACCACCATGCGGTTATGCCTCTAAGTCGTGCCTTGACACGTGGGAGATATAGCCGCATCGTGGGCGTTACAGGACTTGAGCTTGGGGAGCTTCTCTTGAGGTGCTTGTGGGCGAAGATGCTGCATGTCCAAAGGCGAAGATGCCTTGAAGTCGCTTGGTGAAGATGCCAATGTAGATGGTGAAGTCATAGAGCGGTTGCTGGTGTTGAGCTCTAGACCTTCACGTTCGTGTCAGTAAAGGTGTCGATGCCGGTCTGACCTTGCCGAAGATGGTAGCTCGGAAGCATGTGCACTTGAGTGTCTTCTCGAATATGAAGAAGACCTCTTGCTGTTCTTGATGAGGGCTTTTATCTGCTCCATTTGAGCATCCATCGTGGCGTCAATGAAGTTTTTTGTGGCATTGAACTCGTCGTTGTTGTTGTAGACCAAAGGAGGTGTGATTTGCCTATCCATCACAAGACTCGAATAGAGGTAAGTAGGAAATTAGATAAACAATACCAAGCTACCTTTTCCGAAAGTTGAGGATGTATCCCGTTTCACTCAATGTGAAACGAAAGAATAGTGCAATTGGTACCGGAGTTGTTCATTCACACCTACAAAGTAAAGCTTATGGAGTAGCTTGGTGAGGATAGTGGCAAAAAAAATTGATGCAATTGTTAGCAAGAGTCAATAAAGTTGAAAGACATTCACAAATTCGCAAATGAAACAAGTAGACCAATAGCAATGAATGTCACACGGAGACGCACACACGGATAGATAAATAGGGTCGTGCAAATAGGGAATGAGCACAAAATGTGGAATCCACGAAAAACGCTTGTGTTGCACAACTCTAGAGAGATGCTAGCACGATTGCTCAATAGGCAGATACGACACTTGTGCACAACCTATAAGATGCAAAATGTATCAACTTTCTATCCGTATGTATGGTTCCCGGCGTTTCTCACACGATGATCCAAGATGATCAATATGGTGGTATGATATGCAATGTACCGATGCTATGGCTATTGCTTACAAGCTCTATTTTTCTATTTGCTTAAAAGCTTTTTTATATGGCCACTATGCGAAATGCACAAACCAAGATAGCAATTGTGTGTATGCGGGAACAATCTTGTGACATGAGAGATGATATGATAATACCAAGATGAGGATACCATGATGATATGGTATCTATGCAATGGAACGTGTGGATCACTAATGTGCACAAGTAAGGTTGCCGGCAACACTCAATGGCTAGTCCCGATAGGCAAGTGAAGCAAAAATTGGCTAGGGGTTAACAATTCAATGGCAAGAATGAATGTACAATGATGGGATACCACGATACCAAACTGATATAGAGGTTACTATTCTTATGTACGGTTAGGGTGTCAAAACGGTGAAGGTGGTCGATTTCGAATCCTTGGCGAAGTTGAGCGACGGTGTTGTCAGTGTCGAACCATTCCTAGTTAGCCGAAACACCCTAGGAAATGGAAAAACCACAAACTCCAAATCTCCAAAGGTAAATGTCAAATGGTGGTAGCGGAATGCGGTGGTGGTTTTGAAGTTGGCAATGCGGAAGTGGTGGTGGTGGTTGATGAAGAAGCAACCATCCCTAAGTAGCCTAAACACCTTAGGAGACTCAAATCACAACTCAAACAACCAAAGTTGCGGAAGGCTATGGTGGTAGCCCTAGGCAGAGATGCCAAAGTTCCAAAAATTTGATGGAGTAAAATGACGTTGTAAGTATTTTTGTGGGATGGGGGATATTAATAGCTTCAAAATAAGCTAAATAACATAAAAAACGGAATCTGGATGAATTAGTAATGGCCGAAACAAAAATTCAGCACTGTCAGTTTCAGGGTTACCCGGACATCCAGGAGTAGGTTAGGATCATCCGGGTACGTCAACACCGGTTCGATTTTTCAGGGTGTACGGACATCCGGGAGAGGGTCCAGCTGATCCGGGTTGGTCCAGATGATCCGGGCAGGTCAAACTGCTCGGAATTTCCTCTCGGGGATGAATTTTTGGGCGAAAATAGATGATTTCGGGGTCAAAATTGATGAGAGTTCATGGATAAAAAGTGGGGAAACTTCTGAAGAAGCTAGATATACTTAAAACACAATGAGTCCAGGGGTCAAAATCAACAAAACATCATCAAACCAACAAATCACGATAAATTTGGGGCTATTTTCGGTGGGAATTTTCGAAATTTAGGACGAAATCAAGCAATAGAAGGCTAGAAAACAGTGGGGGAGACTCCAGATTCGTGATCAACGTGGCTCATGATACCAAGATGATGTAGGGTGGAACCCTAGGGGCGATCTTTCACGAAATGGAGTGGATCCCGCAAAGAACACGAAGAACACACGAGGGAAATCACAAGAGGAACACTTAAGAACAAGTGCAATCACACATCCACTAGACAATCAAACAACAAACGGAAAGATACAAGGTAAAGTTCATCCCAAATCCGAAGGAGATGGGGCTTGAATCCTAGAAGGATCTTCTCCGTGAAGAGGTCTTTAATCCCTTGGGATCTTCTCCAAGATGGAGGTCGTGGCCTCCAAAGGAGTGGTCTCTCTCTGCTAGAGGCTAAGGTGTCCCGTTTTTCGATGAGATGGTGGCTATCGTTTTTGATGGAGTAGTGTCGGTGTCAAAACCGGCAGATCTTGGGTAGGGGGGCCCAAGCTTCGAGTCTAAGGATCAATGGTAACAAGGGACAATAGGGGCACGGTGTTTACCCAGGTTCGGGCCCTCTCAAAGGAGGTGAAACGCTACGTCCTGCTTGATTGTATTCGATGAGTATAGGGGTTACAAGAGTTGATTTACCTCGAGATCATAATGGCCAAACCCTAGCAGTCCAGCCTATGATTATTCTCATCCCCTCTGCAGACTAACCCCTCCGGTTTATGTACACACTGGAGGGGCCTAGGGTTATACAAAGTCGGTTCACAAAGGAAAGGAGTATTACACCCGGACACCGAACTTTCCATTCCATGTACATAGGAGTCCTACCCAGACACGGGAGGTGGTCTTCTGCTACGTCTTCACGACCCATCAGCCCGACCCATATCGAATAGGCCGGACACCTGAGGACCCCCCAAATCGAGGACTCCCTCAGTAGCCCCCGAACTTGCCTTCAATGACGATGTAGTATCCGGCTTATGTCTTCGGCTTTGCAAGGAGGGTTCTTCATCATACTCCGAATTAATGACAGTCCGGTTTTGACCTCCATGCCCCACCTTTACAGTTCCTTCCTTTCGTCGCCTCGATTTCCACGCGTCGGGCGAATGTGAATGGTCCATAATTTTTTACAAATAAGCCCCTTACCATCAAGGGCGGCATCTATATAAGGAGGTTAGATCCCCAAATTCCATCCCATATTGCACAAAGAGCATCAGAGCGAACAACGAAAAACTTCAAAACATGGCGAGCGCTCCTAGCTCTTCCTCGCGCCCTCATGGCCCTTAAGCGGGTGATTGCGAAGCTGCTCAGTGTCTCACCTCCAGCTGAATCGACTTCAGGCACAGGGATATCTCCCTCCCTCAGATCTAGTCTCCGTGCGGGCGGGATTGGCCTCGATTGGCAATGATGTGCTAGCAGAGAATTTCCCCAACCCAAACAAGGAGGAGAGGGTGTGCTTCGTCTCGTTTCTTCTGAGGGGCTTAGGATTCCTGATCCACCCCGTCCTCAGAGGTCTATTGGAATTCTACGGGATCCAGCTGCACAACCTCACACCAGGTTCTATCATGCACATCTCGGGTTTTGTCGCTCTTTGCGAACTATTCTTAGGCTGCGAGGCTCATTTCAAACTGTGGAGGAACTTCTTTTGCCTCGTCCCTCGCCATCAAGGGGGTTCTATATTTGAATTGGGCGGCGCCGAAGTATAGCGCATAGCCGGATCAGGTTACCTCGTAGGAACTCCCAAGAAGGGATCCGATGAATGGACTTTAGAATGGAATGGACTTCAGAATGGTTTTATATTGAGGATGTTCTCCTTCCGGACCCAGTTCGACGTGGACTTCCCAAATTCTCCAGTGCTGCTTTGAAGAAACGCTTCAATTGGCACCCAGAGCCCCAAGCAAGAAGACAACATGGAAGTAAAGAGGTTAGTTAGCAAGGTCAGGGTACTTGCTCATTCCAAACTCTCGATAATCGAAGTCATGGCCATCGCGATAAAGCGAGGCATCCAGCCCTTCAATGTAGAGTGAACCCTTTATGGTGTTACAACGGAATGGACGACGCGTCTCGTTATAAGCGCGAGGGCCCAGATACCCCAGCCGCTCTGGCCGCCATTCTGGCAGATCTTTATATGGGAGAGAAGGAAGAATTCACCCATTTAAATTGTCGGGAAGGTTTCTAAATGTATAACCCCATTGAATGGGTAAGTTTTTCATTATCAGCATTGTCCTACCTCATTATCGAGGTATGCTAATCAAATTGTTCTGGTCGTCTTAAAACAGACAAGGAGGAAGGTGGTCGAAAATATTCATTGCTCCTCCCCACAGCCAGAGGACTATGCTCGCAACAAAGACCCTGGATTCCGCGAGGATCCGGATATATTTATAGAGTTTGATGATGGAGTCTTTTATCAAGCGTGCCTTAGCGGCTCGGAAGTGGCTATTATGGCCGACTACCCCGGCCTTTTCCCTTTTTCCAAGGTAAGTACTCAGAAATCATGCTCAAAAAAAGGAGCCACCCACTTGCGTCTCACCCATCACACTGAATCGTGCTTAATAGGATCAGCGCTCAGCGAGCCGCACTCCAACGAGGGCGGCCTCTAGGAAGATAGCATCTATATAGGGTGGGCCTTCGAAACGAATGGAAACCAGGAGTGCCGTCGAGCCCCCTCCTTCATCAAAGAGGTATACCTTTTAACATGTGCCTATGCATAAGACCAGATTGTCATATTTCTCCTGCCATCTTATTTGAGGAGGAGCACACGGCGAACCGTGTCCAAAGTCCCAGTTAGTTGATCATCAGCTAATCGGGCACCGGGCTCATCAACCAGGACGAGAGCCAATACGGATGCAACACCAACTCATCCACCTCCTGAGGATTCAGATGACGTATGCGTCACAAATTCCGAAGTTGAGAGCATGATGAATCATCGACAACTGAAAGAGACCATGCGTGCTCCAGTTTTTACTTAGCAGGAATTTACTGCCCTCAGCCCTGTGGATGCATATATCCATGCTGCCCGAGACGGACTTGCTGGAGTTGCTCACCTATTTTCAAAAGATATGCACGTAATGGTTTGTGTAAATTTAATAGATATATGCCAGTAGGCCCTGAGACTTGAAGCAGTTTAGACCAACCGATTTAAGGATCGTTATGACCGCAGGTTCTCAAAGAGAAGAACAACGCGCTATCCCAGGTGCTTCAAATGAGCCGGACAAAGCTAAATGCCGCCACCACAGAGCTAGAGGAAATGAAGAAAGTTACGATGACCATTGATCAAAAGAACAAACTGGAGGAGGAAAAGGATAAGCAAGCCAAAGAGATAAAGAGCTTAAAGGCTCAATTATCGGACGCACAAAAAGAGAATAAAAAGTTGAAAGGCGGCATACTTGGTATGACCTTTGAACCATCCAGGGACTCATATTATCCCTTAATTCGGAGTGTTATAATGATGTTCTTACAGGTCTGTTAACCGGGCGTCATGAAGAAGAAGTATCTGTATTCTGAGGCGGTGTTCTAAAAGAGCTATGCGTAGTGCATGAGCGGGCCCCGAAAGCCATGTAGAGTATGGTTAAAGCCTTATGGCCAAAAGATGCCCCTCTAGAAAGTATGGAGGGCTTGGCGAACCTACTCAAGGGGTGCCCGATGCCGTTTTGAGCTATGGGAGGCGTCAGCATGCCGGGAAGGTGCACGAGAGGCATGGGCAATGGTGAAAACATGCTACACCGGGCTTGATCCGAATCGTATGGCCCGAGTTGGACCTCGGGGACTGGACGGAAAAGAGATTCCTGTGAACTTGGTATATGACCAAGTGATGATAGCTGTGAAATATTCGCAAGAAGACTGTAGCTTAAACAGTATTATAGATCACATAGATAGAGAGTAGGCGTTCGATTCGATGTATCAATGTACTTTATCATCGAACTTATCTCCATCCAAACTTGTCAAAATTTGTCATCGCAGGCCTTCGGCTTCAACCTCCGAACCAAGAACTTGGAGTGTTTCTGGATACCATGTTTGAATGTAATAAACATTCATTATGTCCGGAAACCAGGCAATCCAGTCCTATTGCTCAAGCAGATAAAATTTGTTCGGGGAGTTATGTTATATTACTATTTAATGTAAGAAACATCTTCCAGAGAAAATAGTTCTGTTAAGGGTTACTTCCCTGGGGTCGGCATGCTTAATTATGCATGCCTAGGCTTTGATCCAAAAGATAGAATTACGGGCAGCCTATCCCTTATTTGTTAGAAAAAATACATAAACGTAAATAATCTATCGTTTCTTGCCGACCAATTATTCCCTTAAGAACACTAGCTTTCGGCTTCACCCGTCTGAGGTACAGATCTGGATTACCTAGTTGTAACAATCGCAGAGGTGCTCCCTTTACACCCTAGCCGAACAATCGGGAACGTAGGGTATAAACACAGGAGCAACCCAACCCAGGTTGGCAAAAACATAAGTCATAGAGGTGCATATAATGGCAAAAAGTGTATAGACCAAACAACGTAAACAATGTAAGCAACAACCTTTCAGTAATAAGCTTCGTCAAGGAAGCCCCCAGTTATAGTTGGGTGTGTACATTTAAAGATGTGTACCCCTAACAGTTCAGTAAATCCGAACGCACCCTAGGATATTAAAAGGAAAAATAAAAAAGGAGAGGTGAAAAAGGGACCTAGGCAAGGTAAAAAGGGTGCTACCGAACTATCCGTAGAATCGTCGGAGCCGAGCAGCGTTCCATGGATTTAGTTGAGGCGATTATCCGATTCATTGCGAAGGCGATAGGCTCCTGCCGTGAGAATTTCATCAACGATGAAGGGGCCCTCCCATCTTGGTTTGAGCTTATCCTTCTTCTTCTCTGGGAGACACAGGACGAGGTCGCCAAAGTTATATGTCTTTGCCCACACTTCTCTGCTTTGGTATCGCCTGGCTTGTTCTTGATAAAATACGGAACGGGCTTGTGCGATATCTCGCTCCTCTTCGAGGCCGTCTAGGCCATCCTGCCGATCGAGCTGGGCTTTTCGCTCTTCGTACATGCGCACTCGATGTGAGTCACGAATAATGTTGCAGGGCAGGACAGCTTCTGCGCCGTACACCATGAAGAAAGGTGTGTATCCGGTTGTTCGGTTAGGTGTAGTCCGCAACCCCCAGAGCATGAAATCGACTTCCTGAACCCTGTGCTTGTCTGACTCCAGTAGGGAGCACACCAGTCGGGGTTTAATGCCGCTTGGCCTGTTCGACCGGACCGTTTGTTTGAGGGTGGTAGATGGATGCATAGTTCAGTCCAATGCCCAATTTAGCACACCAGTTTTTCACCTCATCGGCCGTAAAATTGGAGCCATTATCAGTGATGATGCTGTGCGGGACACCTAGCGGTGTACCATGCCAGATATAACGTCAATCACTGGTTCTGCTTCAGCCATTCTTACTGGTTTGGCCTCTATCCACTTAGTGAATTTGTCCACCATAACCAGTAAATATTTCTTTTTGTGGCTTACCCATTTAAGAGGTCCGACCATATCGAGCCCCCAGACCGCGAAGGGCCAAGTGATGGGGATTGTTCTTAAGGCAGTGGGAGGCATATGATTTTGATTGGCGAAAAGCTGACGTCCGATACAACGTTGGATGAGGGCTTGTGCGTCTGCTCGGGCTATTGGCCAGAAAAATCATGTCCGGAAGGCTTTGCTTATGAGGGCCCGAGCTGCGGCGTGGTGGCCGCCCAGACCAACCTATATTTCGGCAAAGACTTGGCGTCCCTCCTCTTCGGAGATACACCTTCGGAGAACTCTGGTTGTGCTTTTCTTGTACAGCTCATCCTCGTGAACTTTGTAGGCTTTAGAATGCCGAACTATGCGACAGGCCTCATTTGGATCATCGGGAAACTCCTGCCTATTAAGGTAGGCCAGGAAGGGTTCGGTCCAAGGAGCGACAACGGCAATGATTTCATGAATAGAGGGTGTTATTTCGGTATCCGAACCCCGATGATATCTATATTGTGTTCGGCTGCTAGGGGCGTGATCAGGTCCGTACTGGCCTCTCCACTATTGTCCTGCCATACGACGGATGGCTTGAAGAGCCTTTCCACAAAGGTATTAGGCGGGACGGGTTCACGCTTGGCGCCCATGCGAGCGAGTATGTCCGCTGCCTGGTTACTGTCTCGAGCGACGTGATGAAATTCAAGCCCCTCGAACCGAGCCGATATTTTTAATACGGCGTTTCGATATGCCACCATTTTTGGATCTTTTGTATCGAACTCTCCGTTTACCTGAGATATTGCGAGGTTTGAGTCGCTGCGCACCTCTAGGCGTTGTATTCCCATGGAGCCGCTGCACTATTAGAGTCCGTATCCATGATTTGCAACACGTAGCGGATTGTGTCCCCTGTAGGGGATGTCAAGATGACGCCAATCCCCAGTTCGTCTAGCATTTTAGAGCCGTCAAAGTACATTATCCAGTTGGAGTAGGAACTATACTCTTTAGGGAGCTCAGTTTCCGTCCACTCCGCAACGAAGTCGGCCAACACCTGAGATTTAATAGCTCGGCGTGGCTTGTATGTTATTTCGATTGGTAAGAGCTCGATGGCCCATTTAGCTATGCGGCTGGTGGCATCCCTATTGTTTATAATGTCGTTAAGTGGTACTTCGGATGCCAACATGATCGAACACTCTTGAAAATAGTGTCGGAGTTTTCAGGATGCCATAAAGATCGCATAAGCTATCTTTTGGTAGTGAGGGTATCGGGATTTGCATGGTGTAATGACCTCCGATACGTAATAGTCGGCTTTTGGATGGGGAATTTATGTCCCTCTTCCCCTCGCTCGACAATGAGTACAGCGCTCACTACCTGGTGAGTTGCGGAGATATAAAGCAACATAGGCTTGCCAACACTTGGGGCGGCTAGGATTGGGTTGCCTGCTAATAAGGTTTTTATTTCTTCCAATCCGGCTGTGCCTCTTTCATCCATTCAAAGTTGTTGGTGCGTCTAAGCAGTCTATAAAGTGGAAATGCTTTTTCTCCTAATCTGGAGATTAAGTGGCCCAAACCCGCCACGCACCCTGCTAGCTTTTGGACCTGCTCTAAGTCTGTTGGTGTAGCCAATTGCGACAAGGCTCGGATTTTAGTGGGGTTTGCTGCAATTCCTCTATGGGAGACAATGAACCCTAGTAGATTTCCAGCTGGAACGCCGAAGACGCATTTCCCGGATTGAGCCATATGTCGCATGTTCGGAGGTTGTCAAATGTGAGGCGGAGATCATCCACCAATGATTTGACGTGTTTAGTCTTGATGACTACGTCGTCCACATATGCTTCACCTGTCTTGCCGATTTGTTTTTCCAAGCATGTTTGAATCATGCGTTGGTAGGTGGCACCAGTATTTTTAAGCCCAAAAGGCATAGTGTTGAAACAGAAAGGCCCGCACGGGGTGATGAGCGCCGTTGCGGCCTGGTCGGACTCCTTCTTTTTAATCTGATGGTATCCGGAGTAGGCATCGAGGAAACACAATGAGTCGTGTCCCGCGGTCGCATAATTGATCTGGTCAATGCAGGGCAACCGGAAAGGGTCTTTAGGGCTAGCCATATTGAGGTCTTTGAAATCAACACAAAGGCGCCAAGATTTATCCTTTTTCGGCACCATGACCAAGTTGGCTAGCCAATCCGGGTGTTTGATTTCTCTGATGAACCCGGCCTTAAGTAGTTTGGCTAGTTCCTCTCCCATAGCTTGTCGTTTGGGTTCGGAAAATTGCCGCAGCGTTTGCATGACTGGCTTGAAACTTTTGATTATGTTGAGGCTGTGTTCGGCCAGTCTGCGTGGGATCGCGGGCATGTCCGAAGAGTGCCAAGCAAAGATATCCCAGTTTTCACATAGGAACGCGCGTAAGGAGGCGTCTATCGTTGGATCCAGCTGTGCTCCGATGGAAGCTGTTTTATTAGGATCCGCCGGCTGCACTTGAAATTTAACTATTTCATCTACTGGCTTGAAAGAGGTGGATTTAGGTCTCTTGTCGAGGATCACATCATCCTTGTCCACCGTGGATCGTAGGGTTGTTAGTTCTTCGGCCGTAAAGTCTTCGGATAGTGACTCGAGAGCCAATGATGCGGTTTTGTTTTCGGTGCGGAGTGCTTTATCCGGATCACTCGTAACTGTGATTATTCCACTGGGCCCTCGCATTTTAAGCTTCATGTACCCATAATGGGGTACGGCTTGGAAGCGTGAAAAAGCGTTCCGCCATAAGATGGCGTGATATCCGCTATTGAAAGGAACAATGTGACAGAGCAACTCTTCCGACCTGTAATTTTGAAGCGTGCTGAATACTACATCAAGTTTAATTCTCCCCGAACATCGTGCTTCTCGACTGGGGATGATGCCTTGAAAGGTGGTTGTGACGCCCGAATAATCAAGCAACAGTAATCCCCTGCTAATGATGCCATGTCATCACATTACTGTTGGTAATCTTTGGTTGATCCAAATCACAATCCAAATTCAAATTTAAAATAAAAGTCCAAAAATTCAAATTTCTCAAACATGCAAAATGAAATGTTCAAAGTGTGGCAAATATTCCGTAACTAGTTGTGGTAGTGACCCAAAACTTTTGTAAAGTATTTAAATGCCTTTTGTTAATAAAACAATGGCTTAAACAATTATATTAGTGCCTTTTATTATTTTTAAAATAATAAACTAAATTATTCGAGTCCCAAACTTTTTGTGTCAGAGGTTTCAACTAAAGCACTAATTTAGGTGTTGGTCTCATGTTTTTATTATACTAAAATAATGTGAAAGAACAAAAAAAACCTTGCCCTCATTGGGCCTCAGCCCAGCTGGACCGCCAGGCTGGCCTAGGCGCACACTCCCTCCCCATCTCCCCTGTTCACGTAACCGTGGACGCCGGCGGTGGCCGCCACGGCACTAGGCGATGCCGTGGCGCCCATCCACCGCACCCCCCTTCCTATATCTACCCAATGCCCTCCCTCGCCGAAAAACCCTAGCCACTTTCCCCTCCCACCTCGCTCGTATCTCCTCTCCATAACACGTGCTCGAGACGTCGACGGCGCGCCCTCGTCGATCCCGTGGCCACCTTGCTCCCCGCCCGTTAGCTCCGAGTCGAGGAGCTTTGCCTGCCTGCTCTACATTGACCACGCACATCGGATCAAGCCGAAGACCCCACCTCGACTGGATCGAGCTCGTCCTCGCCTTCGGTCACCGACGCCACTCCAACGAACTACACCGCCCCTGCTGCTCCTAAGCCCTCGCCGAGCCACCCTTGTGCTCCTCGGTGAGCACCGCATCCTTCCCCTCTCTTTCCCGCTCGTTTCCATGTTGTTAGCTACCGCCGCTATTGTTGCCAAAGCTCGTCGCTGCCGTTCGTTACACCGCTGCGGCCGCGGCGCTACCGCTGCTCTACTGCTCCTAGGCGCCGTCACTGCTGCTCTATCTGCTGTCGCCGCTAGATGTCGCTGCTACCTGTCGCTACCGCTGCTAGCCTCCCCTGCCTGCGCGCTCGCCACATCCCTGGCACGATCCCAGCCGCGCCGCCCACCCTGCTGCGTCGCCTCTGCCGCATCCTGACCCCGCTCCGCGCACTGCACTCGCTGCACCGGTGCCTCGCTCGCGCATGGCCTAGCCACCACGCCCCGTCTCTGCTCGCGCCTGCCATGGCCGCGTCCCTGGACTGCACCCTGTTGCCGCCCCGCGCTAGCTTCGCGCGTCTTGGCCGCGACCGCCTGCGCCCGGCGCGCCCTTGCCCGCGCGCCCGTGCGTGGCCTCGCCATCGCCTGCTACTACTCGCAGCGCTGCTGCCCGCTGATGCTCCTGCTGCTACTTGCCTGCTTTTAGCCACCGCTGCTACCCCTTGTGTGCTACGGTTGATTACTGTGGCTATGGGAAGCTTTACAAATGTCACACTCTGTAACCGCCTAGGCAGCCCCTAAACTATGGTTAAATAGCTGTTAACATGAGTAGAAGTAATATGAGTAGAAAATATACATGACAAACTCCATTTTATCCCACTGGACCAAATCCTTTCGATGCATCAAATTACTTCCTATGAAAATCATAAAATTCTATGTTCTGTTAACAGAAAAACCAAAACCAGCTTTATTTTCATAGCTACTTTAGAGCTGTTGATGATCGAGCAAATGAACTCTAATATGGATGAAAGTGCTACTAACACGTAGATCGTAGAAAAATGTTCAAAATTAATATCAGACACAAAATCATAGGTGGTACAGATCCATAGTTGTAGCCTTTTGAAAACAGCTAATTGATGTTTAAAACTAGCAAATTATCAGACTTAGCAAAATTTTAGTGATTTCCGGGATATTACAAAAACTTTAGAAATTCATAGAAATTAATCCGTAACTCGGATGAAAATGTTTTATACATGAAAGTTGCTCAGAAAATTATGATGAACCCGAATACATGGTCTGTTCGTTTGCCACATGTCCCTATCACAGCGAACATGCAACCGTTCCCCTCCATTTCATTTGTCCGAAAATACAAACTTCGGGAAAACATCCCCGGATGTTTTCCCCCTTCGCCGGTATCGTGTAACACTGCGTTAGAACACCCCTAGCGCTTCTTATTGTCTTGTCATGTATAGTATTTCACTTGTTTGCTCTGTATTTATTGTTTCTTCCCCTCTTCTCTCCGGTAGACCCCGAGTCCACTACTGATGCCCCTGTGATCGACTACGTCGACGACGACCCTTCTTCCCTTTCAGAAGAGCTTCCAGGCAAGCCCCTCCCTTGATCATCCCGATATCGCCCATTCCATTCTATCATGCTTGCATTAGATTTTGCTACCGTATTTGATTGCTCCAATTCTGATGCATAGCCTGCTTTTGTACCTGCTATTGTTACCTACTTGCTTACCCTAAACTGCTTCGTATAGGTTGGTTAGTGATCCATCAGTGACCCCCACCTTGTCCTTGTTGCCCCTGCTTCATCATCGATGACTCGATCAACGTGCTCGATGACCAGAGCCTAACACCTCACATCACTTCATCCCCTTAGTTACACGACTCTGCATAGTTACTATCGAGTGCCGAGGGAGATACCTCACAACGCACTCTAGATGATAACTCTGTAGTGTAGCTATTCGGTCGTGGTCAACGAGGGTGATTCCTCCTTCACCATTCCCAATACGGCTCTGTCGTGCAACACCTCAAGTGTGAACCTCGAGGGAGGTCCTCATATGTTCACCTTGATGATTACATCGAGTGGAATCCACCGAGGGTGATTCCCTTGGGTTTTCCCCTTGATGTTTGGACACACGGTTACCTTGACTTTACTTGAGACATTGGTGAATGTCGGGCGGGCCCGAAGAGCACCCAAGGAGTTACGATGGCGGCTGGGTATTTAGCGGTATCACCCAGGAGGGGGTGATAGCTCCGAACTTGTCCCGACAGCCGTCACTTCTTTTAATAATGCACTAACATGTTTGGGTATTTGTTCTGAGTTGGCCTTTGGCCTTTACGCAATAACCACCACGCGAGATTAGTTATGGGCCTCGACGTCGTAGTATCAGCCGAAGCTTTGTCAGACGTCCAGTTCAGCATTATGGCACGGTCGGATCGTGCTGGCCATTCGAGGTGGTGCTGGTATCCACCCTGCACACAACGACCCGGAGTGCAATGGGCGATGGGCCCAAGACCCCGGAGTGCTTAGGATGTAGACCGGCGGGGACCTCTCTGCTGAGCCTAGGTAGGGCTGCGACGTGTTGATCTTCCAAGGCCGGGCATGACCAAGGAAAGTGTGTCTGGCTAGAGTGATTGAGCGTGTTGGGTAATGTGGTGCACCCCTGCAGGGAAGATTATCTATTAATTGTCGTGTCCACGGTAATGGACGTTCATACTTGTATCCTGATTTTATATAACTAGAAATGGATACTTGATATGTGATAGATATGTTGGATCCGCGATTGCTTCCTCGCAGGGAGTCGAGGAAGGATCTCTAGGCATTAATTTTACAACATGCTTGTTAATTATAAAGTGCTATTCGTTACTCTTCTACGTGCTGCAAGATGCTTGGAGCTGCTAGAAGATGCTAGTCTTCGATAGGCTAGGCCTTCCCCCCTATTCTGGCATTCTGCAGTCCAGTCAACAGATACAACCCTTCAATTTGATACCAATGCATACTTAGTATAGATCTGATGCTTGCGAGTACTTTGGATGAGTACTCATGGTTGCTTTGCTCTCCCCTCCCCCCTTCTTTCTTCTTTCTGGTTGTTGCAACCAGATGTTGGATCCCAGGAGGCAGATGCCACCCCAGTCGACTACTACTACTACTACCTGGAAGGTGCCTACTACTACGTGGAGCCCGCCGACGACCAGGAATAGTTAGGAGGTCCCAGGAAAGAGGCCTTGCCTCTTTGATCGTTGATGTTTGTGCTAGCCTTCTTAAGGTAAAACTTGTTTAACTTATGTCTGTACTCAGATATTGTTGCTTCCGCTGACTCGCTTGTGTATCGAGCTTGTATTCGAGCCCTCGAAGCCCATGGCTTGTAATATAAAGCTTGTATTATTTTAATTTGTGTCTAGAGTTGTGTTGTGATATCTTCCCGTGAGTCCCTAATCTTGATCGTACACATTTGCGTGTATGATTAGTGTATGGTCGAATCGAGGTCGTCACAGTGGTACTGCTTTGCTCGATGCGTGTTCTATCAACATGCATTGTGTCGAGCGTGTTCTCGTAGATGAGGTTAAGCCCACTACCGCCATCCATGAGCACTTTGGTAAGTCAAAAGCCATCCACAATGGGCTTCGTACTAAAGCGGCGGGTGCTCGGACTCATCGGGCCCTTGGATCATCGTCAGCGGTGAAGGTTATTGCCGCGTCGTTCCATGGGCTCACTACAGTTACTTGGTGGACTTCGGCGAGGTCGCGAAGTGCCCTCTGATGACGATTATTTCAAGAGAAAGTCTCGAAGACCGTAAGGAAGTTAAAATCGTCAACCTCCGGAGAGTGCTTCTCTGGAGTGCCTCCCCACTTTTAGCTACCTGCCGGAGTACCCAACATGCTTGGAGGCTGTGAGTTGAGTCTGTGCTTGGAGTCACATGTATCAGATAGGGCTTGTCAAGGAGTTCGTCAAGAAGGCACCTGTATCCGTAAAGGGTTTGTTTTTCTTCCCGACAGGCTTATGGTCGGATGCCTCATAAGGGTGTGTCCATTTTGCTCGGGCAGTACACTGCTTAAAGGCAGCAGGTTCCAATTGGGTTTTCTGGGCCTTCCATGTGCTTTCCATCGCGCAGTACTTCCGTACTACGTGCGATAGTTCCCTGAAACTCTGTATGCGACGACAGTCGAGGGCATTCTGAATTCCCTCATTGGTACAATTGCGATGAAAGACCGGGACCGCATCGTCGTCGCAGCAATCTTTAATCTTGTTTTTGACAAGTAGGATCGTGGCCCAAAAGTGATGAACCGTTTCCTGAGGTTGCGGCCGTACATACATCAGGTCATATATGTCTCGAGGGCCTGAATTACTTGGAGAGTATTGATTGTGGGGCGGGCTAAAACTCGAATTCCGACCCAAAATTGTGTCCAGAGCTTGTAAAATCTCTGAGGTCACCAGTTCGGGTCTGGGAAGATCCAAGCGCTCCTTGGACTCTATGTCCTACCCTGAGTTTGGGGGCGCGGAGACCCACCCAAAGGATAGGTACCCGACTCAAGGGGTTTGGAGGTCAGAACATAGCTGGTCTTTAATTTAGGGGAAGAAGTGTTCTCGGCTTGTTCCTCGACGACCACTACCAGGTGAGTGAACGGTGGGATATTGATTTCCCTCTGGTCAGGTTTAAGCCCGATCCAATCATAGGCCGTTGAAAGCCCCAGGGCGGCGATGCGATCTAGCAGCTCGTTTAAGGACAAGGTGTCCACCGAGTCCATCTTTTTGGTGTATTCGAGACCGAAGTAGGGGTGGTGTTTGGCGATCACGGGGGACGCTGTCGGCTTGATGGCCATGCGGGAACCCACGGTGAACCCGCCGAACTGGAGGACCTATCCTAAAGTTAGGCTCGTTCCAGAAGTGATATCATCATTGATGACAAGGCGAGCCATAGATCGCTTTTGTGACTACAGAGCGGAGATCTCAATGAAAGCACCATTGTCGGTGTCAAAACCGGCAGATCTCGGGTAGGGGGCCCCAAGCTGTGAGTCTAAGGATCAATGGTAACAAGGGACAATAGGGACACGGTGTTTACCCAGGTTCGGGCCCTCTCAAAGGAGGTAAACCTCTACGTCCTGCTTGATTGTATTCGATGAGTATAGGGGTTACAAGAGTTGATCTACCTCGAGATCGTAATGGCCAAACCCTAGTAGTCTAGCCTATGATTATTCTCATCCTCTCTGTGGACTAACCCCTCCGGTTTATATAGACACCCGAGGGGCCTAGGGTCATACAAACTCGGTTCACAGAGGAAAGGAGTATTACACCCGGACAGCAATCTTGCCGTTCTACGTACATAGGAGTCCTACCCGGACAAGGGAGGTGGTCTTCCGCTTCGTCTTCACAACCCATCAGCCTGACCCATATCGAATAGGCCGGACACTTGAGGACCCCCCGAATCCAGGACTCACTCAAGTAGACTCTGACGATCCGACCACGAACGTGCGAGGATGTCGCGCCTGAGCAATCGCTAAACAAACTCCAAGAGGTTATTGACCATGCCGGAGCACGATCAACCTGACCACGAAGGTCTATTTCCTGCAAGCAAACGAAGAACAAGCAAGGAACTGATATTGCAATCTAGATATTGTGAATAAAAGAGGAAAGCTTTATTGATTAAGTGGGGTTCTATAACTACTTGGTCTGGTTGTTGAACACAAATGAAGTACACGAAGTTGCAGCTATGGCGAACTTTTAATCTAAACAAAACCCAATGTCTAAATGATGCCCTAAGGGCTGTATATATGGAGGAAGAGGGGGAATTTCATGGCCCTTGGAGGAGGGGTCCGTAACCAACCCTAACTCTTGTTTCCCCACACATACGGACTCTAAAAACAGCTTATAATCAAGTATTTTGAAATTACATGGGCCTGGCCCAATAATAAGGTGACGCAACACCTAGAATAGCCTCTTGACGAAATTCATGAAGTGGCATCTTGTATATTTCGTCCAAGGCTTCATGCACTCATTATGGTGGCTTCAAAGTCCTGGAATCGTCACTTGTAACTCCGTTCTTGTTCCCCTTGCGCATGCCATCATCTCCATGCTTGAACTTGCTCCATGGTTCATATTTCTTGTCCAAGCTAGGACCTTCATTTGTAAGCAAAACAGATGTATCCAATTTAGGCAGTATCATATTCTCATGAACATTAGAATCGTTACCAAGAAACGAAAGTACCTGGTAATCCAATTGGCGTGCGCGAGCTCTAGTAATTGGTCTAGTATGTATAACTGCGGGGGTCGTGGATGTAACAATGGTATTGATGTCTTCATCATCCTCCCCTTCTTGAAATGAAATCGTCCTCGAGGGAAGCTCATCTTCCTCACCCAAATAAGGCTTCAAATCTGCAATGTCTAAACTGGGACTAACCCCAAAATCTGCAGGCAGCTCAAGTTTATATGCATTATCATTTATTTTCTCTAACACCTTAAAAGGAAGATCACCACATGGCATTAGCTTTGATTTGTGCAAATTAGGAAATCTATCCTTACGCAAATGTAACCAAACAAGATCTCTAGGTGCAAACACAACATGTTTTCTACCTTTATCTCTAGCAAGTTTATAATTACAATTTATACGTCTCCAACGTATCTACTTTTCCTAACGCTTTTCCTCTTGTTTTGGACTCTAATTTGCATGATTTGAATGAAACTAACCTCGGACTGACGCTGTTATCAGAAGAACTACCATGGTGTTGTTTTTGTGCAGAAATAAAAGTTGTCGGAATGGAACGAAACTTTGCGAGGAATTTTTTATATCAATAAAGAGAATTTCTGGAGCCAAGACCCACCAGAGGGGGGCACCTGGGTGGGAAAAACCCACTAGGGCATGCCCAGGTGGGTTGTCCCCACCTGGTGGCCCTGTAGACCTTGAAACCGATGCTATAAAATCCTATTTTTCCTGAAAAAATCAGGGAGAAAGAATTATCGCGATCCACGAGACGGAGCCGCCGTCACCTCCTATTCTTCATCGGGAGGCCTGATCTGGAGTCCGTTTGGGGCTTCGGAGAGTGGGATCTTCGTTCTTCATCATCACCAACCCTTTTCCATCACCAATTCCATGATGCTCCCCACCGGGAGTGAGTAATTCCTTCATAGGCTCGCTGGTCGGTGAGGAGTTGGATGAGATTCATCATGTAATCGAGTTAGTTTTGTTAGGGCTTGATCCCTAGTATCCACTATGTTCTGAGATTGATGTTGCTATGACTTTGGCATGCTTAATGCTTGTCACTTTGGGCCCGGGTGCCATGAACTCAGATCTGAACCGTTTATGTTATCATCATTATATCCATGTTCTATATCCGATCTTGCAAGTTATAGCCACCTACTACGTGCTATGATCCGGCAACCCCAGAGTGACAATAGTCGGGACCACTCCCGGTGATGACTGTAGTTTGAGGAGTTCATGTATTCACCGTGTGTTAAATTTGTTCCGGTTCGCTATTAAAAGGAGGCCTTAATATCCCTTAGTTTACAATATGGACCCCACTGCCACGGGAGGGTAGGACAAAAGATGTCATGCAAGTTCTTTCCATAAGCATGTATGACTATTTACGGAATACATGCCTACATTATATTTTTGAACTGGAGCTAGTGCCGTCCCTATGTTATGACTGTACATGATGAATATCATGCAATAAATCACTGATCCAATGCCTACGAATTTCTCCTATATTGTTTATGCTAAGTTACTACTGCTATCATTACTATTGCACTTGCTACAAAACTACCGCTATCACTGTTACCGTTACCATTGCTGCTGCTACTATTATCAAAACTATCATACTACTTTGCTACTACTCACTTTGCTGCAGATAATTAATCTCCAGGTGTGGTAGAATTGACGACTCTGCTGCTAATACCTTCAAATATTTTTTGGCTCCCCTTGTGTCGAATTATAAATTTGGGTTGAATACTCTACCCTCAAAAACTTTTGCGATCCCCTATACTTGTGGGTTATCAAGATCTTTTTCTGGCGCCATTGCCGGGGATCATAGCTATATTTTTTGAGTCACTTGGCATAATTATCAATTTATCACTATGAAGAATCTGAAGGATGCGAAAACTAAGATTTATCCCTCTAAGACGAGGGGAGGTAAGGAACTGCCATCCAGTTCTGCTTTAGATTCACCTTCTGTTATAAGTAAACTTGCAACACCACCACATGCTATTAATCCTGATATGTCGCAAGTTATTAATGATGCTACTTCTGCTATGAATGATGCTTATGATGATGCTAGTACCTTGCTTGATGATAATGATGTGCCACTTGGTGAACTTCTTGATGAACAAATTGCTAGAGTAATACAACATGATGTTGTTGAATCTGATGATGAGCTTGAAACTGAAACTCCTGAAACACCTGCTAGAACTAGCCTTCCTAGATATGAATTGCCTAAGGTACCGGAAGGTTATGTTATGAATGATTAGACAACTAGATATATTCTTGCTTGTAAGGATAGAGATGATCTAGAGAAATTACTATGCAAGTATAAAGAAAAATCTCTGAATGCAAGAATGTAATATGATCCTAAGTTTGCTACCTCACCTATCTTTATTGATGATAAGGACTATGAATTCTCTGTCGACCTAGAGTTAACTACTTTGGTTGAATCTGATCCTTTCCATGGTTATGAATCTGAAACTGTTGTGGCACATCTTACTAAGTTGAATGACATAGACAACCTTTTTACTCATGTCGAGAAAACTCGCTATTACTTTATTCTCGAATTATTTTCGTTCTCATTAAAGGGTGATGCTAAAGCTTGGTACAATACTCTTGCTCCTGGTTGTGTGCGTAGTCCCCAGGATATGATTTATTACTTCTCTGAAAAATATTTCCCTGCTCATAAGAAACAAGCTGCTTTACAGAAATATTTAACTTTGTGCAAACTAAAGAAGAGAGTCTCCCACAAGCTTGGGGGAGGCTTTGCCAGTTACTTAATGCTTTGCCAGTTACTTAATGCTTTGCCTAATCATCCTCTTAAGAAAAATGAAATACTTGATATCTTCTATAATGGACTAACCGATGCTTCTAGGGACTTCCTAGATAGTTGTGCTGGTTGTGTTTTCAGGGAACAAACTGTTGGATAAGCTGAAGAATTTTTGAATAAAATATTGAAAAATTATGATGATTGGACTATTCCTGAACCACCTCCTAAACCCACTCCGAAGATGAGCGGTATATTATATCTCAGTCCTGAAGATATGCAAGAGGCAAAGAAATCAATGAAGGAAAAAGGTATTAAAGCTGAGGATGTTAAAAATTTACCTCCTATTGAAGAAATACATGGGCTTAATACACCACCACCACCCAAGGTGGTAGACGTAAATTCTGTAATGAAATTCAATGATAATGATAATCCTCACAATATGCACCCTAGCCAATGCCTTTATGAGTTTGAAAACTACATTAGAAAACAAGATCACTTCAATGCAAATGTTATGAAACAATTGAAATATAATTCTGATATGATTGCTCGCTTGAGTGACTTGTTATTTAGAATCTCAAATGATGTTAGAGGTGTTGGAAAACATGCTTCTATGGTTCAAACCCAGTTATAACAAGTTGCTAAATCTCAAAGAGAGTTGCTTGATGAAATGAATAATAATATACATGACTTTGCTGTTAGAGTTGCAACTAGAGGAAGTAAAATGACTCAGGAACCACTTTATTCCGAGGGACACCCAAAAATAATTGAACATGATTCACAAAGGAACAACACCACTGCACCTAGTTCTTCTAAAAGGAAAAAAGAAAAAGAAAAATGACAGGACCTTGCATGCTTCTAGTGAACCTGAAATAGAAAAACCTCCTGATAATGATAATGATGTTTCTATCTCTGATGGTGAAACTTAGTCTGGTAATGAACAATCACCTAGTGATAACGAAAAAGATAATGATGATGTTCATAAAGATACTCAACAAAATGATGAAAAAGAAACAGATAATGATATTGAGATAGAACCACCAGTTGATCTCGATAACCCACAACCCAAGAATTCATGATATGATGAAAAGAGACTTCATTGATAGAAAACACGGTAAAGAAAGAGAACCGTGGGTTCAAAAACCTATGCCTTTTCCACCTAAGTCAACTAAATAGAAAGATGATGAAGAATTTGAATGCTTTGCTGAAATGCTGAGGCCAATCTTTTTGCGTACTCGCTTGACTGATATCCTTAAAATGCCTCCTTATGCAAAGTACATGAAAGACATCATCACCAATAAGAGAAAAATACCGGAAGATGAAATCTCCACTATGCTTGCTAATTATACTTTTAAAGATGGAGTACCTAAAAAACTTGGAGATCCGGGAATACCAACTATACCTTGCTCCATCAAAAAGAATTATGTGAAAACTGCTTTGTGTGATTTAGGAGCTGGTGTTAGTGTTATGCGTTTCTCTTTATTTAAAAGACTTGATTTGAATAAACTCACACCTATTGAAATATCTTTGCAAATGGCTGACAATTCAACTGCCATACCTATCGGTATTTGTGAGGATGTGCCCGTTGTTGTTGCTAATGTTACTATTTTGATTGACTTTGTTATATTTGAGATGCCCGAGGGCGACAACATGTCGATTATCCTTGGTAGACCCTTCTTGAATACTGCAGGGGCTGTTATTGATTGCAATAAAAGCAAGGTCACTTTTCATATCGATGGTAATGAGCATACAGTGCACTTTCCGAAGAAACAATTCCAAGTGAATGGTATTACTATTATTGAAAAATCTCCAACAATCACTATTAGAAGTTTTCAAATACCTCTACCTACTGCCAAAAAGAAATATGAAATGCTTATTGTTGGGGATATTCACATCCCCGTTGAGGTAACTTAGTGATTTACGAAAATTTTCGGTTTCATGCTAATCAAAAGTGGTTGCTAATAAGACCTGATCAACCTTATTAATGGATCATTTTTTAGAGGTATGAAGTTGATGAATTTAGTAAGCACTACCTTCTGTCCCTACCTTTTGTTTTCTGTTTTATTAGTTAAATAAAAATAGAATGCCATGTTTTGTCTGTTTTCTAAATTTCCCGTGCAATAAAAATGACCCAAAAATAGAAGTTCTCAGAATGCTCTGAAAATTTAATATGATTTTTTTCTGAATAGTTAGGAATTTCTAGTGCAAATAATATCAGAGGGAGGTACACCAGGTGGGCACAACCCACCTGGGCGTGCCAGGACCCCCAGGCGTGCCCTGGTGGGCTGTGCTCCCCATGTGGGCCCCCTCACTTATCCCTTGACACCACATCATCACTTACCTCCAGAAAAAATTCACCATTGATCTCTCTCCCGTGTTCTTTCTCTCAAACCCATGAATTTCGATCTCTTTGCTTGAAGCTCTGTTTCTGAAACTGTATCAGGGGATTATTGCTTGGTATGTGACTCCACCGTTTGTCCAATTAGTTTTTGTTTTAGTTCTTTATATTTTGAATAATTAGCTACTCTTGGTGCTGCTGTAGATGAGCTTGCATTTTAAATTCTTAGAGTTCTAAGTAGTTTGAATGCTTGCTATGGCCTCTTTGTATCCTTATGAGTAGTTGCTATCAATCTTGTAAAGTTTTGTTGAGAAAAATTTTGTGGACTAAAAATTTCAGAATTTTTGTTCATAGGAAAAAGATGAATATCTTTAGGAAGTTTGCTTCTAAGAAGAACTCCAAGGGAGTTATTGGGGAGTCGTCTGACAGTGATCTCCATCCTCGGAGGTTGGCGGAGGTACGGTCGTGCGAATGGCCGCATACCCAGTTCATGGAAGAGGCTGGAATCCTTCAGGAGTTCACACAATATGCTGCTATTGTCGGCCTCACCGACTTCGTCACAGATGAATGCGAACACTATCATCTCCTCACAAACATCTTTGCTCAAAGTTTTACTTTCCTTCCTAGGAATAATCCCCCCGAGATGCAGTTTAGTTTATATGCTGAAACCTGTCAGATACCACTCACTGAATTTTGTAACATATGCATGATCCCTTATGACGGGAGTTTGTTGAGCCTAGGCCGGCAGAGTTTGAGGCCTGTTATCGTACCTTGACAGTGGGATACGAGAGACGGGTGTCGGCTATCACTGCCGCTAGCTTGCATTTTCCTGCTGTTCATTACTTTGCTCTTTTCATTGCAAAATGCTTGCTTGCTAGAGAGAAGGTGGGTGCACTCAGTTCACTAGACCTTGTGGTTTTACGTCGTGCACTAGAGGGCGACAACACTTATAGCTTGGGAGCTATTGTGGCTTGTCGCCTCCACATTAATAAGTCCAAGGGTAAAATACATGGTGGGATTTTCGCTACTCGTTTGGCGACTCACTTCAATGTTGAGATACGCCTCCATGATCACCCTCGTACCAAAGTTTACCTAGATCACGCAGTCATGGATCACCACCATTTCAATGATAACAATTATCCTGACATCCCTATTCCATATGACCTGGTTTTTATTGCGAGGACTCGTGATATAATTCCATTGCCTACCCCTGCTTTGTTTGATCCTGTTGCCAGGGGCGAATATAGGATTATGCATGCAGATATCATCGCCTACCGGAACGACCACACTGTAGCAGAGGAGGAGCCTCAGCAGTGGGATGAGTGGATGCCCGCTCCTCAGCACCCCGACTACTATCCAGGCTACTGACCGCTTACCAAGTTAGGCCAAAAGCCTATGCTTGGGGGAGTACGTGTTTCCCACCGACATTACATTCATGTTCACATATTTCATTCCAGTTGTCGGTGTCCACACTTTTTCATTGTATCATCCATGCTTAAATTTATTTTCTTGCTTTCTTCTTGTGTGTTTGAAAAACCTTAGAAAAACCAAGAAAATTAGTTGTAGTTAGTTTATTTTCTATGCATGTTTAGCTGTAGTCCTTAAAAGAAAACCCAAAAAGATTTCCTTGTTCTTCGTTTGCTTGTTGGGAGCTTTCCCGTGTAAATAGTTTTCCGCGTTTTTGCTTTCCCCTTTTTATTTGCTTGTTCAAGAAAACCAAAAACTCCAAAAATATTTCAGTGTTTCTCTAAACTTCTTTTATTTTTATTTGAGTGGTACCGAGGAGAAGACCACGATGAAAATGTTGAGTGGCTCTCATATGAATAATTGTTGATCTAATAAAGAGCCCATTTTAGCTTATCTTCTCCTGTTGAATAAAATCTTTGCATATTCCAGCTTAGTCCACGGCACTGTTGCACTGTTATTATTTTCACATCGTTCGGTTGTGCAAGTGAAAGGCAATAATGACGATATTCGATGAACTGGCCATGCCAGAGAGAAACGGGTATGAACTCGACTTGTTCTGTTTGTGTAACTATGTTTAACCTAGTATCCATGATTCGGCCCATTATGATTAAACATGTTTGCAATGACAATTAGAGATTATAGTTTCTCATGCCATGCATAAGTAGCTGGGAGTGGATAATGATTTATCTTGGATATCAACATTGCGTTAAAATGATTGTGATGTAGTATGATGATATGGTATCCTCCTCTGAATGTTCGAGTGGCTTGACTTGGCACATGTTCATGCATGTAGTTGAATCAAAACCAACATAGCCTCTATGATATTTTGTTCATGGTGTTCATATCCTACTCATTCTAGTGTCCAATGTTACTTATGCATAATGCATGTTCATGACCATTGCTGCTCTCTAGCTGGCCGCTTCTCAACCTAATTGCTAGCCTTTGCGTGTACTAAGTGGGAATTCTTCTTGTACATCAAAAATCTTGAACCCAAAGTTATTCCAGATGAGTCCACCATACATACCTATATGCGGTATTACCCTGCCGTCCTAAGTAAATTTGCATGTGCCACCTCTAAAAAACTTCTAATAAATATCCTTTTTGTGTGCTTGGATCGTTCATGGAAAGATAGGAGGTGGTTGGTATCTTCCATGCTAAGCGGGTTATTCTCAGGTCGAGTGTTTATTCACTCGCCATCGCACGAGAAAAGGGCGGTAATAGGGATGCCCAGTCCCAAACTACAAATAGAAAAAGCTTACAAATAATCAAACAAAAACTCCCAATGGAGTCAAAACCTTTATTTTTATCGCTTGGGAACCGCCACTACCGTGCTTAGCATGGAAGATATTGATAACTGATAGTCGTGAAGTAAATGAGAAGGGTGCATGTCTCAAAATATCATTTACCTATGTTTTGAAAACTTGAGCTCTGGCACCTCTGCAAATCACCGCTTCCCTTTGCGAAGGGACTATCTATTTACTTTTATGTTGTGTCATCACCTTCTAAAATAAGTGCCAGAACCTGAGAGCACTGTTGTCATGCTGATGCATTGTGTGTAGCTAATGTTGGGTGCATCATGACCGGATCTTTTCTACCATGAATTACAATGTTTAGTCGCTGCTTGAACTTTGGAGGTGCTCTGCAGTTTTGTTTTGTGGTCTCAGAAAGGGCTAGCGAGATACCACTATTGTCATATTATATCATGGTTGTTCTGATAATGTGTTGCCGTTCGAGATATCTTATTATTGCTTGCTAGCTGATTATGTCATTGATATGAGTTAATATAATCTTTAAGAGTTATTGTCGGCATGGTTAGTTACAATATTGGCTGAAAACCTGGGTGCTGTTTAAGCTTATTTATGGAAATAAGAGCAAAAGAGTTTGTAAAAGTTTTTCTTTTTCACTTTTAGTTTATCTACTGAATTGCTTGAGGACAAGCAAAGTTTTAAGCTTGGGGGAGTTGATACGTCTCCAATGTATCTACTTTTTCTAACACTTTTCCTCGTGTTTTGGACTCTAATTTGCATGATTTGAATGAAACTAACCCCGGACTGACGCTGTTTTCAGCAGAACTACCATGATGTTATTTTTGTGCAGTAATAAAAGTTCTCGAAAATGGAATGGAACTTTGCAAGAAATTTTTATATCAATGAAGAGAATTTATGGAGCCAAGACCCACTATAGGGGGCACCTGGGTGGGCACAACCCACCAGGGCGCGCCCCCCGCCTGGCACGCCCAGGTGGGTTGTCCCCACCTGGTGGCCCCGCAGACCCTGAAAGCGACGCTATGAAATATTATTTTTCCAGAAAAAGATCAGGGAGAGAATTATCGTGATCCATGAGACAGAACCGCCGTCACCTCTTGTTCTTCATCGGGAGGCTAGATCTAGAGTCCGTTTGGGGCTCCGGATAGTGGGATCTTCGTTCTTCATCATCACCAACCCTTCTCCATCACCAATTCCATGATGCTCCCCACCGGGAGTGAGTAATTCCTTCGTAGGCTCGCTGGTCGGTGAGGAATTGGATGAGATTCATCATGTAATCGAGTTAGTTTTGTTAGGGCTTGATCCCTGGTATCCACTATGTTCTGAGATTGATGTTGCTATGACTTTGCCATGCTTAATGCTTGTCACTTTGGGCCCGGGTGCAATGAACTCAGATCTGAACCGTTTATGTTATCATAATTATATCCATGTTCTAGATCCGATCTTGCAAGTTATAGTCACCTACTACGTGTTATGATCCGGCAACCCCGGAATGACAATAGTCGAGACCACTCCCGGTGATGACCGTAGTTTGAGGAGTTCATGTATTCACCATGTTTTAATGCTTTGTTCCAATAGCAGAATACCTTGATACAGCAACTAGTCCAGAATCAAGGCAACAACAACAACAACAACAACCCACCGCCGCCACCTCCAGTTGACAACTTAGCCTGTTTTATGAGGTTGCAACCGCCGGTATTTTCCAGTAGCACGGAGCCAATAGTTGCTGATGACTGGCTACGCAGAAGTGGAAGGTAGTTGACCACCGCAGGTTGCACAGATGCAGAGAAGGTGCGTTTTGCCGCACATCATTTGGATGGGCATGCAGCCTCATGGTGGGAGAACTACGCAGCCACTTTCCCATAGCCAATATCACTTGGGAGCAGTTTCAGAAAGCATTCCGCACTGCTGATGTCTCAACTGCAGCTATGAGCATGAAGAAGCGTGAGTTTCGCAACTTGCGCCAAGAGAATCATACTGTGGGGCAGTACGTGGATGAGTTTAGCAAGTTAGCCCGCTATGCCCTAGATGATGTGGCCACAGATGCCGCTAAGTAGGAGAAGTTTATGGAAGGATTGAATGATAAGATGAGTAGGCAGTTGATGGTAGCGACATTCGCTAACTACCAGGAGTTGGTAGACAAGGCTCTTATGATTGAAGGGAAGCAGCAGATTGAGAGCCGCAAAAGGAAGTATGGAGAAGGGAAGTACAATTCAGGAGCTCAGCAGAAGCCTCGTTTTACCCCGAACTCGAGAGGATATACCCGTAACCATGGAGGCCATACCCACAATGGAGGAAGCTCGCATAACCATAGTGGCCCCAAGAATGGAAATGGGAATGGAGCAGGCAGTAGTCAGAACCGCTCTAACCCAGCCACACCCGCCAAGAAGGACCAAAGTCACATTACTTGTTTCAAGTGCGGGAAGACTGGACACTATTCCAATGAGTGCCCTCAACCAAAGAATGGAAATGGCAATGGAAGCTCTGGGAAGAAGCCCAACCCTTTCAACAGGGGACAAGTGAACCACATGAACGTGGAGGAGGTTGAAGAGCACCCAGATGCAGTTATCGGTAAGTTTTTGGTTAAGTCATTTACCGCAATCGTTCTTTTTGATACTGGTGCATCACATTCATACATTTCAAGGGGATTTGTGGATAAGTATATGTTGCCCACCAAAGTTCTTAGGACCCCTATCTTAGGAAGCTCACAGGAGTGGATTATATCGCAAGCCAAGGATGTTTTCAGATGCCATTAACCATAGGTAGGCATGTTTTCCCCTCAGACCTGATAATTTTGGAGTCACAAGGATTGGATGTGATACTAGGAATGGATTGGCTATCGATGTATGGGGGAAACATCGACTGCGCAAGTAAGGCAATTCTGCTCACCACACCGGAGGGAAAAAGGATCAAGTATGTATCCAGGCATGTGCCAACGAGGACCCAAGTAAATTCGCTCTCCGAAGTTGTTCAGGAGGAAGTGCCCGTAGTGAAGGATTACCCAGATGTATTACCAGAGGAACTACCAGGCATGCCGCCGGATCGAGACATTGAGTTTTTCATAGAGCTATTGCCAGGCATCAGACCGATATCGAAGAGACCATACCAGATGCCCGCAAATGATCTGGAGGAAATTAAGAAGCAGATTAAGGAGTTATTGGAGAAAGGTTACATTCGACGAAGTTCGTCACCGTGGGGAGCCTCAGTGCTCTTGGCTGAGAAGAAGGATGGATCATTGAGAATGGTTGTTGATTATCGCGCGTTGAATGAAGTGATGATCAAGAACAAGTATCCACTACCGATGATCAATGATTTGTTTGATCAGTTGCAAGGAGCTCAAGTATTTTCCACGATCGATCTAGGATCAGGATACCACCAGCTGAAGATCCGAGAACAGGATATACCTAAGACAGCTTTCACCACAAGGTACGGGTTATATTAGTATACGGTTATGTCATTTGGATTGACTAACGCCCCTGCCTATTTCATGAGTATGATGAATAAGGTGTTCATGGAGTTCTTGGATAAGTTTTTTGTGGTGTTCATTGATGATATCTTGGTATACTCGAAGAATGAAAAGGAGCATAAGGAGCATTTGCGTTTAGTTCTCGAGAAGCTCAGGGAACATCAGTTGTATGCCAAGTTCAGCAAATGTGAGTTTTGGTTGAAGGAAGTTGGATTCCTTGGACATGTTATATCAGGAGAAGCTATAGCAGTAGACCCCACCAAGATTCGGTCAGTCACCGAGTGGTTGGCACCCACCTCAGTTGCAGAGATCCGCAGTTTTCTTGGACTCGCGGGATACTATCGGAGGTTCATTGAGAAGTTCTCCAAGATTGCGAAGCCCATGATGGAGTTGTTGAATAAGGACACCAAGTTCAAATGGACTAAAGAATGTGAGGCAAGTTTCCAGGAGTTGAAGAATCGTTTGGTCATAGCCCCAGTGCTGATTCTGCCGGATATACGCAAGGATTTCCAAGTGTATTGCGACGCCTCTCGCTTAGGACTTGGAGGTGTACTTATGCAAGACGGAAGAGTTGTTTCATATGCCTCACGTCAGCTTCGACCGCATGAGTTGAATTATGCCACGCATGATTTGGAATTAGCAGCTGTAGTGCATGCACTCATGACCTGGAGATATTTTCTTATTGGAAACCATTGTGATGTGTACACGGATCATTAGAGTTTGAAGTACATTTTCACACAGAAGGAGCTGAATCTCAGGCAGAGGAGATGGTTGGAGCTTATAAATGATTATGACATGAAGTTGCATTATCATCCAGGCAAGGCCAATGTCGTAGCAGACACTTTGAGCCAGAAGAGTTATGCCAATACCCTCGTAAGCGGAGGATTGCCAAAGGAGTTAGCCGAAGATCTTAGGGAGCTTCATTTGGAGATAGTCCCTAGAGGTTTCGTCGCAGCAATGGAGGTTCAGTCGACATTATTGGGAAAGATTCGAGAAGCTCAGAAGGATGAAAAAGAGATTGCTGAGATAAAGGAGAAGATGAGCAAAGGAAAAGCCAAAGGTTTTCGTGAGGATGAGCACGACACCTTGTGGTTTGAGGACCGTGTTTATGTAACCAATAATGCAGAGATCAGGAAGTTGGTACTACATGCAGCTCATGACTCACCATACTCGATACACCCCGGAAACACCAAGATGTATTTGGATTTGAAGGAGCGTTTCCGGTGGACAGGGATGAAGGAGGATATTGCCGAGTATGTAGCCGTGTGTGATGTATGTCAGAGAATGAAGGCAGAACATCAGAACCCAGCAGGATTACTGCAGCCTATGCCGATACCCGAATGGAAGTGGGACAAGCTTGGCATGGATTTCATCACCGGATTACCCAGGACCCGATCGGGATATGATTCTATTTGGGTAGTAGTGGATCGTCTGACCAAAGTAGCTCACTTTATCCCAGTGAAGACCACCTATATGAGTGCGAAGTTTGCCAAGATATATATGACCAGGATCATATGTCTGCATGGAGTTCCGAGGACCATCGTATCAGATAGAGGAACACAGTTTACTTCAAAGTTTTGGCACCAGCTACACCAGACTTTGGGAACCAGACTAGAGTTTAGTACAGCCTTTCATCCGCAGATGGATGGACAGACCGAGAGAGTCAATCAGATTCTGGAGGACATGTTGAGAGCTTGTGCGCTAGATTATGGATCTAGTTGGGATGATAATTTGCCTTACGCGGAGTTCTCGTACAATAATAGCTACCAGGCCAGTTTGATGATGGCACCTTTCGAAGCTTTGTATGGAAGGAGGTGCAGAACACGTTGATGTGGGATGAAGTTGGAGACCGTCAGTTGTTTGGACCGGATTTGATCAAAGAGTCAGAAGATAAGGTCCTACAAATCTCGGGTGACTCCAACTTGTTGGCCACTTGTAGGCTACACATCGCAAACTAGGAAGTAGCCTACAAGTTGTAGTTACCCGAAGGAGTGTCAGGAGTTCACGATGTGTTTCACGTTTCCTAGTTGAAGAAGTGCCATGCCGAGATGGCTGATATCCCTCTGAGAGATATAGTGCCCCTTGAAGCAATTCAATTGGATAGTGATCTTACCTACGAGGAGAAACAAGTCAAGATTCTCGAGTTTGCCAGCCGAGTTACCCGCAGCAAGGTTATCAAGTTTTGCAAAGTTCAGTGGAGCCATCATACCGAGGATGAAGCCACCTGGAAACGAGAGGATGATCTACGGAAAGACCACCCACACCTATTTTCTAGCCAACCCGAATCTCGAGGACGAGATTCATCTTAAGGGGGGTAGATTTGTAACATCCCAAATTTTCAATTTGGAATGTTATACATAGGTCATCATATGCATATCATATTTTATTTGCATTTTGGTTTAGTGATCCAAAAAATCCTAAGCAACTCAAGGACCCATGGAGAGAGTTAGGGATTTTATTATTTTCATATTTGAAATTTTCTCAAATATTGAGAAGTGGATCACTTTGGTTTTAATTATTTTTCTCTTCGAAAAATACTTTTAATATTAAAATATATGAGAGGAGATAATATGACTTCTCCAAAACGAAAGAAATATCGGAGGAAAAATGTTGAAATCAAATAAATAATTTTATTTGGATTTTATTGCTATTTTATTTGAATTAGAAAATATGCATTTTTCAAAATTGCATTTTAGGCCAAGAAAATGTTCACTAAGTTCTAAATATTTTATTTAGACGGCGAAAATTATTTGTGGCATTTTAGAATTTTTTTATATTTCTTTAGAATTTTCTCGGCGGAAGTTTATTTAAAAAAAGTTTCAGACCGACTAGGCCGAAGCCCAGCCGGCCCAGCACGCGCCGTCCCCAACCCCGAGCCTAAGCCCCGCTCGCGCACGCCGCCCGCCATCGCCGCCTCGGACTCTGCCGCCACCAGCCCCTCCCACAAGCCACCCCGCCCCCTCCCCCTCTTTAAATAGCCACCGCCGCCGCCCCACATCGCCACCCCGCCACGCCCCGCAAGCCGCACCAGCAGCCGCGCCCCGCCGCCGCAGCCGCCCCGCGCCGCACCCCGCCGCTCCGCCCGCACCTCGCCTCGCCCCGCGAGCCCCGCCGCCCGCGTGAGTCGCCGGAGCCGCCCCGCCCGGCGGAGTCCCGCCGTTGACCTCGTCGGGTCCGCCGCCGTTTTTTTTGGTTTTAGGTAAAAGCCGCGAGTTTTCTAAAAAACCCTAGATCGGTTTTTTTATTTTATTTATTTTAGATCGGTTCGGTTTTTTTTCCGTTTTGTTTTAGCGAGCGTTCGTTCGTTCGTTTTAACGAACAAATTCGCCTGTTTGCCTCTGTTAGCGGACGTTCGTCCGATAGATTCTTCTTTTTCTGTTTATTTTTCGGCCAGGGACATATCCACGATTATTTTTATCGCAGATTAGCCCCTGATCTTCAAACCCTCGTAACTTTTCAACCATTCGTCCAAATCCAGTGAAACCAACGTCAACATCTTTGTCTCGAGCCCTTTCTTTCTGTTTAAGCAACTTGAGTATGATTTTGACAGTTTAAAATTTGGTCTCAAGCAGATTTGATTCAAAGTTTTTTCACTGTAGTTTCAGTTCCGTAGCTCCGATTCGATTGATTCTTTTTGCAAATCGAAGCTCTTTAGTTGAACTTTCAATTTGGATCTTCTTATTTGAGTTTGACCCGTGCATCATTGCTGGAGTGCTTATCTATGCTATTGTTTGTTTGTGATAGAATTCCCGGAGTGCGAAGCGTGCTACTACGAGTCTCTAGGGTTTGCGGATCGTCAGCAAGGCAAGTAACACATTGATCATACTCTTTTCATACCCAGTTTTATGCATTAGTTACAATCCCCAAACACTGCATGATTAGGATGTGATTAACTTGTGGGTATTCGGAAGTAGATGATGAGGTAGAACCTATTGCCCTTTTACTTTCAAACCCTTGGGAGTTACTTCTACGCTATGCTTATAATGCCATGCTATGCTCGTAGACGTGGTTTGGGTTTGAGTGCATCCATGACAGATGTGAGATTGTTAATTAATGGTTAACCTATGGTGGCTACTTAAAGACACATCTGGGTGGATTTGTTGCGGGCACCTGAGGATATACCAGTGTTGTCCTTTTGGTTCGCCACCCAGGCTCAAAGGGATCATAAGATTATTCATGCTAGAAACTTCCGTGTGCAGCCACAAGCTATTATGAGCTCTAGCATAGTTGAGTATGTTGCATGACTTCTTTCAGTGGTGGGCTAGCAGATGTAGGGGAAAGTAGGTGTAACTGTCCACCCAGAGTAAAGAGTTAATGTTTCTGAAAGACTGTGTCTCGGTCATCCGTTTCTCAAGCACCATGTAGTGCGAGAAATCCAACGGAGGAGATCGAGTCTTGTGGGGAAAAGTGCGCAAACCTCTGCAGAGTGTACAAACTAATCATGGTTAGCCGTGTCCCCGGTTATGGACATTTTGAGTATCTGGTACTTGAATTATTGATTTGATCCCATCACTCTAAATTAATTTGTTGGGTTGTTAAATACTTATTAATCGGGATTGAGATGGATTTACCTTCTCAATGTTTCAACCACCATGATAGTTAAATAAAATATAGTCCTTTGATGTAGGGGAAAATTGGCTTTTCGCTAAACATTATAACCATAGAGCCTCCACCAGCCATATATGCATGTAGTGATAGCATTTATCTGTTCATTGCTCTACTGTGTTATATTGCCAGCATATTCCATGTGCTGAACCTTTTCCGGGCTGCAACATATCATGTTGCAGACTTTTCAGACGAAGAGTAAGGTGCGCTAGGTCGTTTGTCGTGCACTCAGCTATGCCGTTGGAGTTGATGGACTCACTTTATCATCCATGCCTTCCGCTGTTATCTTATTTAGATGGCCTTAAGCCATATTATTGTAACAAGTTCTCTTTTGAGACATTCGTTGTAATAAGTGTGTGATTGCACTCTATTATAAATCCTTCAAGTACTGTGTGTGTCAGCATTACCGATCCAGGGATGACACTTATGCATAGAGATTTGACCGCCTGAGGTCAGATCGCTACATTATAGATTTTAAAGTAGTCTAAAGCTTCATCTTTAGTTTGCAACAAATAAACATAGCAGAACCTAGTAGGACCATCAATTAACGTCATGAAATATCTCTTTCCCCCTTTTGTCAACACACCATTCATCTCGCATATATCAGAATGTATGAGTTCTAGAGGTGCCAAGTTTCTCTCCTCGGAAATAGGGCACTTAGAACCTTTGGCAATGGTGAAATTCGGAATTAAACTCAAATTGGATAGACAAGACAATAAACCAAAATTTACATGACATAAACGAGAGTGCCAAACATCAGCCTCTGAATCAACATTGCCATAAATATGCTTTACTGACTTATGCAAAATTTGAAAAGTCAAAAGCGGAACATGCCTCTGCACTCATAGCCTTTACCAATAAATTGTCCAAATCTCGACACAACTACTTTATTGGACTCAAACACTACATTAAACCCATCTCTACAAAGAAGGGAGCCGCTAATGAGATTCTTGTTCATAGTAGGGACATGCTGCACGTTCCTCAGCTGTAGGATCTTCCTCGAAGTAAACTTCAAATCTACCATGCCAACACCACGAACAGTAGCATGTGATCCATTCCCCATTAGGATGGAAGAATCCCGAGCGACCTGATAAGAAGTGAACATAGAGATGTCAGCACACACATGAACAGTAGCACCCGTACCAATCCACCACATGGAGACTGAAGGACTGGAAGTACCATTGGAAAATTACCGTACCCCTCAGTGTTGCTAGCGGACACGACGTTGACATTATTTGTGCCGTTTTTCCCTCTCTTGTCCATGCAATCAGGACACTCCTTGGAAAAGTGGCCGAGCGCTCCACACGAATAGCACTCGAGCCCAACTTCGTCCACCACCTTCTTATTCTTCTTATTCTTGAAGGAAGTACTATTGATAGAACCATTGAACTAAGGCTTGTAGTTCTGTTTGTTGTTGTTGTTGTTGTTGTTGTTGTTGTTGTTGTTGTTGTTGTTGTTATTGGCGTGCTGATTCTTCTGCACCGTGTTGGCGCTAGCCTGAATCTCACCACCTCTATCACTCGTATCCTTTGCCCTGGCTTTCTCCTCAACATCAATAGACGCTATTAGGGTTTCAGCCGATTTCTCCTGTCTCTTATGTTTGAGAGATGTGGTGAAGTCCCTCCATGAAGAAGGCAACTTTGCAATAATGCAGCCAGCCACAAATCTATCAGGCAACACAACCTCGAGGAATTCAAGCTCTTTTGCAATGCACTATATTTCATGAGCCTGCTCAAGCAAACGGTTATTCACCATCCTGTAATCGTGAAAGCTCTCCATGATGTACACTTCACTTCTTGCATCAGTTGCACCGAACTTAGTATTTAGTGCATCCCAGAGGTCCTGAGCGTCTTTGATATGCATATACACATCACACAGATGCCCATCAAGGACACTCAGAACATAGCCTCTGAAATTAGTATTGGCTTCCTTGTGCTTTTTCTGTTCTTCCTCAGATGCACCTTCAGGAAGACCATTACGAATTAGGTCCCAGACTTTCATGGACTGGACCCTAAGTTGGCATCTCACTTGCCATCTCTTAAAGTTCGTACCCTTAAAACTTTCTGGTCTCATAGCATCGGCAAAACCAGCCATGGTCAGTTCAGGAAATTGCCTACAATTAGGTTTTTGGATTGTTGAATAATTAGGCATAATTTCCATGATTAATTCTAGAATATTAAGCATGACGATTGCAACTACAAACATGTGAATCTCAAGCATACTAGATGCATTAAACAACATGAGTAGTAGCAACACAACATCGCAAAACATTAAACTGACAAACAACAAACTGGGACACTCCAACTATACCGATTGTTTGCAAATGAGGTAGCCATTGGTGCAGCGATGTTGTTGATGACGACGTTGGTGAAGACAGGTCGCAGAAGACGATGTTGTAGAATACGACAAGCGAGATTGCACGACCTGGATGGTTGTCGAGCCGTGATGAAGATAACGAGCAGTCGTGCCTAGCGCTTCCCAAAAACCTAATTCACCCTCTCCCGTATAGGATCACAAAGGCGAGAGGTTCTAGAGACCTACTCTCCCGTTCGCCGGTGCACACCGGCGCTCAGGATGGAGTGGACTACGCTGGCGGTGCAAGGAATGAGAGTTGGTAAACCTAGATTGGTTTCGGTGTCTGTTGCGGCGCCCGCAAAATTTACTTACAAAGTGGTTTGGAAAACCCTAACAGGTGCAACTTGGGAGGCCAGCGTCGCACCTCCGAGTTGATTACGGGAGCGACCCAAACCGACTAAGTAGTGACATGTCCGTTGTCGGGGTTACGATCCTGACAATGTGTACTAGTTGTAGGAATAAGGGGCAGAGCCTAGCTACGACGCGGGTGTAACACTTGGTGTTTAACGAGCTCAGGCCCTTCTCGGCGGAGGTAAAAGCCCTATGTCTCGTGCCCCGAGGCTTGCTTTGATTTGATGGGTATAGTTATATAGGTTGCTCGTGCCTGGCTATGGAGGGGGCTGTGACTTATATATAGTGCGCTGCAGCCCCATGTCTCCCACGCAGCCGAGGCAATAAATGTCATTGAATGAGTCAGTTACTAGTGTAATGAGCCTCTACTACAGCAGTTATAGGTAATAGTAGTTATAACTCTATTTAGTGGACGACTTAGAGGGTGCTTGGATCCAAGGGACTTATTTTAGTCTGACTAAAAATAGTCTCTTTAAGAGGCTAAAGTTCCAAGCACCCCTGACTAAAGAGGGGCTAAAACTAGTCTTGAGACTAAAAGTTTTTAGTCAGGGGTACCCCTACTAAAATGTGGATTAGTCCTCTCTCTCCTCATTTAACTCCTCTCCTTTAACACAGGCGAGTTCTGGATTGGAGGGTTTGGAGGATAATAAATGCTCATTAACTTGATTTTAGTCCCTTTAGTATTTGGATCCAAGCATGGATGAGGCTAGCAAAGTTTTAGTCCCACTACATTTCGTCATGGGACTAAAACGTATCCAAGCACCCTCTTAGGATCCTTCGACCATTGTAGCTCCCACGACGTCCTCTTGCCCTCTTATGTCCAAGTGGTGGTCCATCAGCCGAGTAAAGTGTGATCGTCCGAGTGCCGTTCAACCGTCTGAGTGAACTTCCTGATGTGTGCATCCGAATGTTGGCACGATCCAGGGACCGACCTATGAAGGTGATGGTCCCCATGTGGGTCCCAAATGATGGGTCCTTGACCCTACCTGTAATAGATGACCACATCATTAGCCCCCTAATCGGTTGGGATTTCATAGGACAAACAAAACCAATCCTTCGGTTGGGTCCGAGTGCTGCTGGGCACTCGGAATACGTTTCCGAACTATGCCTTGTTGTTCCTTGGAAAAAAACACAACAGATTCTGGACTATAGGTTTACCCAGATGACCGGGTGTTCTTGATCGTCGAGGAAAAACCCAATGCCATTCTTTTTTCTATTGGAGGAGATATACTAGGGGCCTGAGCGACGGCATGCCATCATAACCCAAGTGGCGACGCCGGCGCGTGGTGTGACTCCCCAGAGAGACGCCACTCCTTATCCTAGGGGAACGCCCGCGCAGGCCTTCTACGGGTCCAGGTTTATGAGTCATGCACCTTGGAGCCTACTGAGAGGGCCAGGTGAACCCACGGAGGGGCGTCAAGCTTGTCACATAACGATCCTCAAGAAGACTTTAGTTAGCTATTTAGCATGGCCGAGTGCACAGGTACTGGCGGAGGGTAGTCAGTCGGCCTGACACACGCCCTTTAGGAAAGGTATTGCGGGTAATCAATCGGATTGATTCGTCCCAGAAGTCCCGGGATTCGAATTTGTGTGTTCGCGCGCAGAAGCAGTAACGTCGTGCGCTAGTGGGAAAGTGGGGTCATGGCTCCTTAATTTTCGCGCATAACTTCTGCCACATGCCGCGCCCGCTCTGTGCAAAGCCTGTCGCGCAGGCCGTCGATCCAAAGATCTGCAGTGGGAGATCCGGCTCGAGATTCGTCTGGTGATATAAAAGATCCAGAGACAGAGGTCAGGGCTTTAGAGCCCCCTTTCTCCTGCTTCAACACCCCCGCTCCTCTCCTCCACTAAAGCGTGCGACGACGGCGAAGGGTTCCACAGCCAAGGCGGAGAAGGCAAAGAAAGCGGGGAAGGATTCCTCCTCCGGTTCCGGTGCAACGGCGGGAGGCACATCGGGGGATTGGATCTCGTCGCGCGTCATGGCTTGCTGGCTGGAGGAGCTCACGGAGGAGGGACTTATTCCATGTGATGGGTGGCGTCGCCCGGGTGCGGGCGAGGTCGAACCGGCACCGCAGGAGGACGAGCGAGTCCTGCTCGTCAATCATGTCGCGCGGGGTTTCTCCATGCTCCTCATCCTTTTTTCCGAGCGTTTCTTGACTATCTCGGTGTTCAACTCCATCATTTCCCCCTAATGCCATAATCTATCTTTCGGCTTTCATCTCTCTTTGCGAGAACTTCCTAGGATGCCAACCTCACTGGTGCTTCTTCAAGCACTTCTTCACTTGTCGGTCGATGATCGTCCAGAAGGACTCGTCAGCCAGCCCGAAGACCCATGTCACCCAGCTGTGTGGGGGCTTGGCCATCCAAGTCCGAGGGGGAGCACCTTCTCGAAGATGAGTTTCCTCGATTCTGTGGCGGGAAACCATGGCCACCTATGGGACCAGGAGGCCCCTTGCTGGTTTCGCAGGGGGACGTCGCATTGCACAAAGAGCAGACGAGCGTGGGGCAGCACGACAGAGATCACACGGGCAGTGTTACCCAGGTTCGGGCCGCGGTGAGGCGTAAAACCCTACTCCTGCTTTGGTGGATTGATGGTGGTGGAGCGTACTACACTTGCTCGGCCGTGGTTGCCTTAGGGCGGCAATGACTACGCGCGTATGGGGGTGTGAGTTATCCAACCTGCTAACCCTTTCTACGGTTGCCACGGGCCTCCTTTTATATATCAAGGGGTTGCCACAATGGCAAAGAAGTCATTACGCACTGATAAGATAGCAACAGTGCTATCATACCTAACTCTGCGGGCTGACTGGGCGCATTAAATGCACCGCTTAATGTCAAATCGTTGGTTGCCCCGGCAAGGCTTGCCAGGCTATGTTGCCAGCTTCGCGCCTGCTTGCATGACACGTCGCGTGACGGGTGTCATCTGTGGGCTTTTCCTATAGGGAGAGGCTGCCATGTGGCGAATGGCTGCCACTCAGTCACTTTGCAGCTTGACACCATACTGATCGACGACGTGCGTCGTGGTGGAGCGGTTGATGTGGTGGTTTAGTCTCTGTGAGTCCCAGCAGACCCTGCCGGGATGCCTTGGTTGTCTGCTTCTGGGGGTGGCCTCGCCCCTTGCCGTGCTCGCCTGCCCGGTAAAGGAGGCCCTTCTCTTGATGATATCTTGCTTCCCTGGCTTGGTCTCTCTGATCTGCATGTTTGTCCTTCGAATCTCCTTGTCCATTGTTCTCTGGCTTGGGCTGGCGCTTCAATCTTGTTCCCGTGCCTGTGCACAGTCTGGGCAACATACCCAGGGTTTGTTGCATCGATAGAAGCCCGCTGGCCTGCCCCGAACGCGCTATCGAGCGTCATCAGGGTAGGGCCTAATAGGTGCACAGGCGAGGTTGCTGAAGAGGCTGGCCTCTTGTGGTCTTCTTTGCTTCTTCATTACCCTTGATTCCGGGCCAGTTTCTGGTTTCTCCGTGCACCGTGCGCAACGTTGTGGAAGAACTTTGATCGTGGCCTGCGGATTCTCCTCACCCCATGATCACGGGGCGGAAACTACCATCTGAGTTGCCTCCCATTCCGCACGCACCTGCCACGTGTTCCGCATGCATTGGGTGTGGTAGTTGGTGGATGCGGAGGGCACGAAGAGGAGTGCCATGACCAAAAACTGAGCGCTGATGGTTGGAGCGGAGGGTCGGCCGTGATTCTCAGAGCCATAGAGGGTGCAGAGAGGCTGTATTGGAGGAGCAGGGCGGCAATTTCCTATACGAGGAGCCAGCCGCCTGCCTCGTCCCCCTACAAAAAGGGGTAGGGGCGGCGCCTCTCTGCACACACTTCTTCTTCTTCTTCTTCCACTTCTTCTCCGCAACCCCCCTTCTAACCATGCTGAGAGGGCGAGGGTGTGGTGATGCTTTGGCGGCGGCAACGAGGGCTTCTACTCGACAACGCATCCCTCCTCCTCCGGATCCTGCGGTGGCGGAAGCCGCCGAGAGGGGAGGAGGAAGGGACAAGGTCGAGGTCGCTGTGGTGCTCGAGGAGGAGGAGGGCAGGAAGCTACCTTGGCAGCGCCCCTACCGGCGGCTCCTCCCTCGATGGAAGGCCACGTCGGGGACCAACCTCAGGAATTCATCATCAGGCTGTACAAGCCCCTATGTGGCCACCTTCGCCTTCCAACTCCCTTCGCTCGGGAGATCGAGCTCGAACAACCATGCACTCTAAGGTTGCACATGAGGGGTTGTGGGAACAGTGGTATGCGAGTTGACGTCGACTTCCCTGCCCCTCATGTAATGTACGTTCACCGTGGCTGGAAGACCTTTACCCGTGCCCATGACTTCTCGGAGGGGCACGTTCTCTAGTTCAAACTAATGGAGAATGGCCTACTGTCTGTTAAGGTCTTCAGGCGCTCGTGAGGTCGCTTAGGGTGCTGCGCAGAGAGCTCGACCGACGACGAAAGCTCCTCCTCGAGTGAAAGTGGTGAGGAGAAGAGTGACACCGATGATGACGGCAGCAGGCGCGAGAGCGATGACTCTGACTCTGGCTGATTGCCGCCCACACCATCTTCATTAGGCGGCAGCACCATCATCTGCATCCGCATCTCCTTCCCGGTAGCGCGATTTGCCGGGGAGTTGGATGCAGAGGTGGGGATGGTGCTCCCGGGCTCCTCCAGCAGTCTTCCAGCTGGACCCCGGCAGGCTTCCTCTCTGGCTGCAGCTCCGTTAGCCCTGCCGCGTCCTGCTAGCCCAGCTTGCGGTCGTCGACGGGGTCGCCTCCGCCGTGCTCTCCATTGAGGCGTTCCCTCGTGCTCCCGTTCCCGTCGGGCTACCTCTCCTAGAGCCCGAGGGGAGCAGGCTGGGCTCCTGCCCAGGCGCTCCTTTTGCCCTCTTCACCTTCGACGGCCGTGCCTAGGAGGAGAGGGACAAGGCATTATGGAGCACTTATCTTTTTTCTACCTTAAATCTGTAGGCACTTGCCAAATTTTAATTCAAATAATGTAATCTCTCAAGTCCGTGTTTGTCTTCTATAATGCTCGTACTTGTATTAGCATATTAATGAAAAAGATGAATCTTGCCGGGAACCCGTGCATGTATATGTCCATGCAGAGGTGAGATGCCTCTTTAATGTAGATAAACGAGTTTTCCCCGGCAGGCTATCCTGTCGGCACCCTTTTTGTCTGCCGGAGAGCTACATCTTCCGGGTAACAGACAAAGGGACCAGCGCCCCGCCAACTTCTTTTTACCAAAGGCCACTGCGACCATCCTGACCGAAGCAGCGTTCGAGTCAGGGATGGGAGCACCTAAGTCTCAAAGAGTGCGAGGCTTTTCTCATGCACAAGTTATAGCTTACAGAACACATACGGACAGGAGGTAGAACTTATCTGTTTGGCTCGCCGGGGATCGCAGTCCGGGGCAATTTTCTCAACTCCTTGTCGAAGACCAGTTCAAGGCAGGAACCTGTAGCTTCATGCAGATGAGAATGAATGCAGGATGTGATCCTATCTATATGCATATGCGAATGCTCATGAAATGCTGATGCATTGAACTTGGAATGCTCAGGCATGCGTGCAATCTTGGTCGGCCCCCCCCCAACAGTGCTTCTTTATTTTCTCTTGCAGAGGGTCATCGCCCTGGCTTTGTACAAGGGGTTACATGCAGCCGAGGCAAGGCCTGTATAAAAGGGTGGCTGCCGGGCAAGGCCCGACAACCGCGCCTTATGGGTAGAAGTTACGTAGATGCTCAATATTCCATGAATTTTGCAACTGAGTGCTATCTCGAGTCTCCAGGCTGACTGCGCCAGGTCTGGAGACTCGTACTACCCATTAAGGGCCTTCCCACTTTGGTGACAACTTGTTTGTACCCTTGGCAGACTGAACGCGCCTAAGGACAATGTCACCTTCCTCAAAACACCAGGCGTGGACCCTGCGGCTATGATAGTGACGCAGGGCTTGCTGATAGCGTGCAACACACATAGCAGCCCGGAGATGGTTCTCCTCGAGTAGCACAGCATCGTCACGCCGGTGCTGATCTTGCGCTACTTCATCGTAGGCAAGCACTCAAGGTGGCCCATAAATGAGCTCCATGGGGATAAGTGCTTCTGCCCCATAGACCAGGGAGAAGGGAGTCTGCCCGGTAGCTCGGTTTGGTGTCGTTCTGAGGGACCATAGAACTACCGACAGCTCCTCGATCCACCGCCTGTCGTGCTTCTGCAGTGTATCAAAATTTCTTGTCTTGAGTCCAAGCAGCACTTCAGCGTTCGCCCTCTCAGCATGTCCATTGCTCCGGGCGTGTGCCATAGAGGCAAATGAGATCTTGCATCTGAGGGCATGAACATATTGCATGAAGGCGCGCCTCGTGAACTGGGTGCCGTTTTCGGTAATGATCCTTGCCGGATGTCCAAAACGCCACACCAGATCTTTCAAGAACTTGCTAGCTGACTGAGCAGCCACCTTTCTCACGACAGCCACTTCCCGCCACCTTGTAAACTTGTCAATAGCAATGAACAAGAATTCAAAGCCGCTAATTGCTCGGGAGAAGGGGCCGAGGATGTCGATCCCCCAGACCGAAAATGGCCATGATAGAGGGATTGTTTGAAGAGCTTGGGCAGGCAGGTGCGTTTTCTTGGAATGGAACTGGCAGGCTTCACATTTCGTGACTAGCTCGACCGCATCTTGGAGGGCTGTGGGCCAATAGAATCCTTGCCGTAATGCTTTCCCAACTTAATGCCCTTGATCCAATGTGGGAGCCGCACATGCCTTTGTGTATCTCAGCCAGCAGTTCCTTTCCTTCTTCTTGGTAGACACACTTCAATTTCACACCATTGGGCCTCCTTCTGTATAGAGTGTCATCGACAACTGATACATACTGGCCCGCTGGGCTACTTTTTAAGCTTCGTCTTGGTCACCGGGAAGCTCTCCGGTTTGGAGGAAGTGGACAATGTGCCTTGCCTAAGTTGGAGCCTGGGGCTCGGCAACGACGACTAGCGGCACCTCCTCTGCTGCGGGAAACCACGGCCACCTATTGGACCAGGACTCTCCTTGCTGGCTCGGCAGGGGGACGTCGCATTGCACAAAGAGTAGACAAGCGTGGGTCAGCACAACAGAGATCATGCGGGCAGTTTTACCCAGGTTCGGGCCGCCGCGAGTCGTAAAACCCTACTCCTGCTTTGGTGGATTGATGGTGGAAAGGTGGTGGTGGAGCGTAGCACACTTGCCCGACAGGGGTTGCCTCAGGGCAGCAGGGACTACGCGCGTATGTGGGTGTGAGTTATCCAACCTTCTAACCCTTTCCATGGTTGCCATCGGCCTCCTTTTATAGATCAAGGGGTTAACACAATGGCAAAGTAGTCATTACGAACTGATAAGATAGCAAGATTGCTATGACACCTAACTCTGCGGGCTGACACGGTGCATTTAATGCACCACTTAATGTCACGTCGTTGGTTGGCCGGCAAGGCTTGCCGGGCTATCTTGCCAGCTCCGCGCCTGCTCGCTTGACACGTCGCGGGACAGGTGTCATCGGTGGGCTTGTCCTGTAGGGAGAGGCTGCCATGTGGTGAATGGCTGCCACTTAGTCACTCTACGGCTTAACACCACACTGATCGAGGACGTGCGTCATGGTGGAGTGGTTGGTGAGGTGGTTTAGTCTCCGTGAGTCCCGGCAGGCCCTGCCGGGACGCCTTGGTTGTCTGCTTCAGGGGGTGGGCTCGCCCCTTCCCGTGCTCGCCTGCCCGGCAAAGGAGGACCTTCTCTTGATGATATCTTGCTTTCCTGGATTGGTCTTTGTCTCTCTGATCTGCATGTTGGTCCTTCTAATCTCTTGGTCCCTTGTACTCTGACTTGGGCTGGTGCTTCAATCTTGTTCCTGTGCCTGTGCATTGTCTGGGCAACAGACCCAGGGTTTGTTGCACCGACAGATTCTGTCAAGGGGTGGCAGGGGACATGGTTTTAGTGCAGAGATGTTCCTGGCGGCTCTAACCAGTCGGGCCTCACGCCGTACTCGACGGAGAGGGTTTGAGCCCCTGAGTCCCTTCTGGTGGCAAAGGAGGAGAAGACGGAGGTCGGCATATTGGCCACCGCATTGGTTGGAGTCGTGAACGACATGGACCTGCTGGAGACTTTCCTTGCTCGGTGGATCCAGCCGCTGCAGGCCAGGGCCCACCCCACGTGGCTATATGAGGGGTTGAATGACCCCACCCGAGTGCACCCGGAGGAGCTCGCCGAGAAGGATGTTGATGTAGGGTAGAACCCTAGATTCCCGATCTTTCACGATTGGAGCGGATCCCATGAAGAACGTGAAGAACACAAGGGGAAAAACACGAGGGGAAACATGAGAGGAGTCACTCAAACCAACAAGATTCGATTACACATGTGCTAGATTATCAAAACACAAAGAGATACACGATTGACGATCAACAAAGGATGATACAAGTAACAAGCTTTGCCGTGAGGAGGTCTTGAAGGTCTTCCCGTTAGGAGTCTTGAATCCAAGATGGATCTTCTCCGTAGAGGCCGCGGTCTCACTCGGTGGAGTAGATCCGGATGGATGAGCAAAGCTCTATCTCTCAAATGAGCTATCACTATGCTAACCCTAGAAGGGAGGACGGGGTGTGTATATATAGTGATAGCCATGAAGGGGTAAGTGAGGGGTGAAAGGGTACATGGCCTCGGGCCAAGTCTCTACACGCAGGCAGGGCCGGAAGTTCCGGGGACGATCGGAAGGTCCGGGTGCCCGAGGTTCCAGGCGAACGTCCGGGCAGGGTCCGGGCTATCCAGAGAGTTGGCACGCTCTTGGGCAGCCTTGGTGTAGCAGGGCCGGAAGTTTCGGGATGGCCGAAAGTTCTAGGCATCGGAAGTTCCGAGCAGGAGGCCGGAAGTTCCGGGCTTTCCAGAAGCTAGTCCATGCTTCTTGTTCCTTCTCTTCCACTCTTCCCTCACGGATGGTGCAGTTGTTCCTTTGCGCTTGCACTCCTCCTCAACATCAATGAAGCTCTGACAATAGCTATGCATGCACACGAGTGGAGTGTCAAGTAGTATACCATCCTTGAAGGGGTCAAGTGAGCATGTGTAAAGGAGATGATTCACCTTTGGGTATGTGAGGCAGATGTCGCACGTGTCACTCGCCAAATGGACTCTTGACATGGTGATGTCCGTAGGATGCTCCGCATCATCTCCCCCCTTGGGAAAGATCCGGCCTCGGATAGAAAACCAAATCACCATGGGAAAGAGATGGCTTTGCCGTGTAGAAGTGGACGTTCACCAAGTATTTATCATCTTCATGCTCGAAATGGGCACTCTCCAATGTCGCACCGTCTTGTGATTCCTTCAAAAGGAGCAAGGACAACAAACACTTGGAAAAATAAATGTGGTTAGCGTTAGTGCAAAACCAAGCATTCAAGAGGTGATTCACCAAACAAGTGTCACCATCATGCAAAGCATATGGTGTGACAAAGGATTGTGACATGGCATGTAAGCATATCAATCGAACACAAGGAAATATATCATGGGGAAAAGCATGTAAATGTAAGGTAGTGATGCAAATATGTGTGATAAGAGAGTTTGTATATACCTCAAGGTCATAGCAAGCATTCACAAATTGCTCAATGAAAGGTCTATGGTAGTCATAAGAATGATTCACAACACCAAATAAAGTGAAGTGTCTAAACACATGGGTCAAGTGCAAGACAATCCAAGCATAACGTGCATAGGTTGTAGTGAAGATAGTGTGGCACTCAACAAAATAGAAAGAGCAATTGTTCATCATGTGTGAGGCGATCAAGGCAAGCATGTAGCAATCAATGGGATATGGCATATTTGAAGAAATTACATTGTTGCAACCAAACATATAATAGGTCTCCTGCAAAAAAACCAAACATATAATAGGAACAAGTAATCCCAGAATTGGATGCAACACACAAAGCATATACATCATGAAGCATGGCAATGTGGCGATGATAAGTCGAAGCAAGGTCTCTAGCATGTGTGCAATATGTCAAGGTGCAAGCAACACATGAAGTACGATCCACAATATGCATGCTCATGGTTTGGGGATTCTCAAAAGAGAAGGATATCACCTTGAAAGCATGTCCTTGTGCGTCCTTGACAATGCGAAAGCACAAGCAAGTGCGATGTAGAATCGTCGTGGTAGAAGGTGGTTCTCTCTCAGGAGCTCGAATGGTCAACTCATGTGAAGTGGAAGTTGACACAAACTCCAAGTATCCTACACATGCACAAAACAAAGCAAAGAATGTATGCGCATGCTAGATGAACACATCCCATCATGATGGTTCTCATCTCTTGCACATAACCATTGGAAGCACAATTGCATGAATAATATGATGCAACCATGGCAATATTCATGGCACTAGGTATATGGTGCAAAGAGGTAAGACAAGCATGCTTCAGAAGAAATATGTCAAAATCTCCAATTATATGTGATAATGCTATGGGGGCAATCTCATTAGAAAGACTAAAAGCATTGTTGCACTCAATACATGGAAAATTATCTAGCATGAGAGAGGAAACATATGGAGATATATGACAAGAAGCAATAATAATCATGTGCAAAGCATGTAGATGGTTGTCATCAACCGGATGAAACGAGCAAGTATGAATCATTGGTGATGCAACAAGGCAAGCGATCATAGTAATCAAGTCGTGCAAGCTAGTAGTGAGAAGATGCAACATACTAGAGGAAAGCATGGCGTTGTCACAACCCTAGTCAGTGCTTGCATTAGAGTGATGCATCATGTTTATTTTCTTCAGAAACTTGAAATGGGGATGGCATAAACTCCAGCACCAGTCAAACAAACTAGGGTTTACTAAAATATTTTTCAATGAACCTGAAATGCCCTTAAAAATGTTCATCATTTTTGCCCTGGTCTAGAACCTCTGCCAAAAATGGTTCACATTTTTCTAGGTTACCTTGGGTCACTGAATTAAATTATAAATTATTTGCATTTGGGCATTTAAATGCTATAAATAATTTTAAATGCCCAAATAATCATGAAAGGAAATGAGGGTTGTTGGAAATATTCCAAACAGTGCCCACAAACAGTTTCATGATTTTTTGAAGTGCCCTGGTATTTTTAATAAAGCCAAAACAATTACAAAATATTAGAAAACAGAAACAAAGGAGAAAACAGAGAGAGAGAACTTACTTGGCTTACCTGCAGCCCACCTGGCCTGGCACTGCTAGCCCAGCCCACCAGGCCCCCACCGTCTTCAACCTCCTGCCAGTGGGCAGGAGGGCATGTGCCCGCCGTGCGTCAACACGCGCGCGCCACCTCCTGCTTGGTTGGCCTCCCCGACCCCTCTAGACGATGCCACGCACCACCCCGGTCCCTCTCGCCCGCCGCTCGTCCTCTCCTCTAGCCCCCTCTCTCGCGCAGCCAAGTGTCGCTCGAGCATAGCCATCACCGCCACTCACTGTTGTCGTAGCCACCGCTTCCCCCTCGCCTCTCCGACATACACACGAGCCCTTCCATCAAGCAGCTCGTCTCCAATCTGAAGGAAACGACCTCGGATTCCCTGCATTGCCGCCATCGAGCCGTATCCTTCACGCATGGCCGCCGGATGCCGCTCGTCGATTCGCCAACTCCGATGCCTCCCCGAGCCCACCGATCTGCGCATCGACCCCGAGTGAGCTCCGTTGTCGTTTCCCCCTACTCCCCTAGTCGCGCTCGTCCACTAACTGACCTCGCCGTCCTGTCCGCAAGCTCCAGCCGCCGCGTTTGTCTTCGTCGTCGTTATGGAGAAGCAACTCACGTATGAGCACGTCGTAGACCTCCTGCTGCCCCATAGCTACCGCCTGTGCTCTCCGTTCGCTCGAAGGCGAGCTGCAGCCTTGCGCCCGCGCTATCCCGTGCTACGGCCGCCGCCAAACCTCGACTGCTCTGGTGTCACATCCCTAGTTCTGATATGACCTAGACTAGCTAGTCATGTGTGCATCATGTCTAAATTTCATTCAAATTTGAAATGGGGATTTGTGAAACCCTCAGAATCATTTCTGGAAATGACCCAAATAAAAATTGCGCCAAAAGGGTCCAAGAAAATGTTCATGTTGCTCTCTGAAAATATTGGACAGAGATAAAAATCAAACCGATATTTTCAGGAGCTCATAAGTATTTATTTTGGGCATTTGGAATTAATGCAATAATTATTTGCTTTGGATATATATATTGTTATATATATAAAATATTGTCCAAAAATTATGCCATTTGTTGAGGAGTTCTGGAATAATACCACTAGCCCCTACAAAAATTGGCATAAGTAAATAAAATGGTTTAGTATTTTTATTAAACCAAACAAATGTCAGAAAATTAGAAAGAAAAAGAACTAGGAAAAAGGGAGCTTACCTGTGGCCTGGCACTGTGCGGCCTGGCCTGGCCCAGCAGGCCGGCCCAGCTGACTGGCCCAGTGCCAGTCGTCGTTGTCCTCGCGCCAGTCGGACAGGCGTGTGGCCGACGCGCGCGCACCGCCGTGCCGCCACGCCACCAGCCTGCCTGCCCTCTCCCCTGCCAGCGCGACGCCCTGGGCGACGTCGCGGGTGCCATCCCGATCCGGTCGACCTCCTCACTTTTCCCCTCGCCTTCTCCCTCGCTCTCTCTCACCGCGCCCGAGCGCTGCTCTCGCCACCGCTCGCCGTTGTCGCACCCACCGCCACGGCCTCGCCCTCGCTTCGTGCCCAGACGCTCCGCTTGCTCGTCTCCGACCGCTCCGACGACCCACGCGACCAGGGACGCGTCGCATCGCCGCAATCGCCGTCGTCTTCAACCTCCAGCACCGGAGACCGCCGTCGCCGCTCCGTCGACTCCAGAGCCTCCCCCGAGCCGCTGAGCACGCCCGCCGAACCTCCGTGAGCTCTCCTCCGTTTCCCCTCCGTTCCCGCGCTCGAATTCGCGCCGTAGCCGTGCTAGCCGACGTGCCCGCGAGCGCCTAGCCGCCGACCATGTCACCGTCGTGGCAAGGGCCACCACAGCTCGCCCCGAGCACCTCACCGTGCTCCTGGTGCCACGAGGGTGCCGCAGAGCCCCTCGGGTGGCCTCCCCGTGCACCGCAGCGCTGCGCCCGCCCTTGGCCGTGCTCCGGCTGCCGCTCGAGCTCCGCTCTGGTGAGCTCCGGCCACCACGCATCCTTCCGTCACCTCCCCTGGATGCGGACGAGCCCGGGCTACGCCCCGGTGCCCTCAGCTGCCGCCCCCGTGGCCTATATCGCGGACGCCGCCACGTCCAGAGGTCGCCGGCGATGACCTCGCCAGCCTAACGTGTGGGCCCGACCTGCCAGCTAATCACCATTGAAGCTAACCCCCTCACACTGACAGTGGGCCCCTGCGCCTAATCCTATAATTAGAATAATTAAACCCTCTGTTTAAAACATGTGACACTGACGTGTGGCCCCCACACGTCAGGTTGACCAGGTCAGCACCGTTGACTTGCTGACGCAGCGATGACGTCATGCTGACGCAGTAAAGGACTTTCTGGATTTAAATTAAATCAGGAAATTCCAGAAAATTAGTAAAACTTCTAAAATTCATAGAAATTCAACCGTAGCTCAGATTTAAATAATTTATATATGAAAAATTATCAGAAAAATGCAATCTATCCATCTGTACTAGTTTCATGCATGACCAACTAACTTATACCTACTGTATAAGTGAAAACATATAAATGGCATATATAAGGACTTAAATTAGAGTTGCATTTGAACCTTTGGTTCAAATGGATCTCTTCCAAGCTGAATGCTAAATGCATTGGCTCAAAACACATCACATATTCATGCCATATTCATGCATCATATTGTTGCATATGATTGTGTTTTGACTGTCGACACCGTTCCCTCTCGATAGGTCCTGCTCCGGAGAGTGTTCCAGAGTACCTGTCTGAGGAGCAGTGCCACCCTGTTGATCTACCAGGAAAGCAAACCCCCTTTGTTCATTCTGATACAATCCTACTCTCTCGCTCCTGCTCTCTTTTACTGCATTAGGACAACAACGATTCAACTGCTACTTTATGCTGCGGTAGTTGAACCCATTCCTCTGCATGACCTGTCATTGCCACAGTAAATAGTTGAAACCCACTAGCATGTGTAGGAGTTGATTGAGCCATGTTGTGTTCCTACCATGCCATGCCTGCTATTGCTTAGAGTTGTGTCAGGTCTGGTTCATTGGGAATGAATTGGAGTGTTACGATATGTTCTGGTGCCGAGAGTTAAGCGTGTGAACACGATTTGGTAAAGGTAGCGGTGAGAGGCCATGTAGGAGTACATGGTGGGTTGTCTCATTGGAACCGTCCTTAAGCACTGAGTTCTGTGTATGTTGTCCAATGACTAGCTACTACCACACATTGGGCTCCGGGCTCCAAGCCCCTCTCGACTTATTAACCAACTTGATCTCTGTCCAGGAGTTGCAACTAGTTTCTGGTGTTTGTAGGTAGTGCTATTTTTCTACCGAGTGGCACCCGGCAGGGTGGGCTTGGGACAGACTAGGCACACGTGGCCCGGTGTACCGAGTGGCACCCGGATGGTGGGCTCGGGAACCCTGCACACATCGTTTGGGGCCGTGAGCGACACCCCGGCCGGATCTCCTTGCGGATGGAACCCGAATAGGCGATAAACCTGGACTAGAGTCTTGCGTGGTTAGTCAGGTCGTGGCCGACACCCTCGCCAGGCTTCCGCTTGAAGGTTGCCGAGGTACATGACGTGTACATGGCGGTAAGTGGCGAGAGCGTGTGTGACGCAGTACACCCCTGCAGGGTTATCATGATCTATTCGAATAGCCGTGTCCTCGGTTATGGACTTCTTGGATGCTTACGTGGTACATAGACAACTTGAAGTGGATACTCTAAAATGCTCAAGATAAGTGTGAGTGCTATGGATGGCTTCTCGTAGTGAGACGGGAATGAATCCATAGTGGTGTATTGAGGTGGTGATTAGTGGACTCGTGTGCGCCTTCTTACCTCAAAGAAGTTTCTCGTAGTCGTAGAACAGGATAGCCACTGAGTCAAAGCTGGCTTGCTGCAACTAAACCCCACACTACCTTCTTGATACAAATGCATGTATGATAGGATCTGATGTAAGTCTTGCTGAGTACCTTTGTACTCATGTTGCTTTATTTATGTTTTTGCAGCGGAGACTTCAGTCTTACTAGTAGTTCCGCTTGGACTTCGACGAGTAGCTTGTACCTCAGCTACGATCTTGACCCTTGGGAGGGTCTTGTAGATAGTCAGGCTTCTCAGCCTTTTCTTTTGTAGTTGTCTGTACTCAGACATGTAATGCTTCCGTTGCTTGTATGCTCTGAATGATGGGTCATGTGACCCCTGTTTGTACTTAATGCTATGTGGCTCTTCTGGGCCTTTTATCTATATGAGTTTGCGTTATGTTGTGATGCCATGTTGTACAGCACATACTTGCATGTTATGCGTACGTGTAACGTGTATTGCTATGTGTGGGATCCGACAATCTAGTTGTTTATCCTTGGCAGCCTCTCTTATGGGGAAATGTAGTCTAGTGCCTCCTTGAGCCATAGTAGTCCGCTACAGCCCGGTTCACCGGAGTCCTGCTAGCCCAGCACTACTGCTCTGGACACTTGACTGGCCGGCATGTGTTTCACTTCGTTCCTGTGTCTGTCCCTTCGGGGAAATGTCACGCGGTGACATCCGGAGTCCTGCCTAGCCTGCTACAGCCCGGGTTCCCGGAGTCCTGTTAGCCCAGTGCTACAGCCCGGATTCACACGCTGCTGACCGACACGCTCGATGTTGATTCATGTATGCCTGTCCCCATACGTTAGTGCCGCTTTGGGTTCACGACTAGCCATGTCGGCCCGGGTTCTCTGTCATATGGATGCTAGCGACATTGTCATATACGTGAGCCAAAAGGCGCAAATGGTCCCGGGCCATGGTAAGGCGACACCCGTGGGAATACCGTGCGTGAGGCCGCAAAGTGATATGAGGTGTTACATGCTAGATTGGTGTGACTTAGAATCGGGGTCCCGACAGCTTTGGTATCAGAGCCTGACTGCCTGTAGGATTTCCAAGCCAACCTGGTTGAAGTTGAGTCTAGAAATTCTTTAGTTATGTAAGGGAATTGATTGTGGAAGGGAACGTAAGGCTCTTTTACTCCTTTTACCTCATGCCTTCTGATCTGAGTCATCCTATCTTTCCTACGGGGTTAAGGAACTAGGCTTTCTCTTCTGTCTATCAGGATCACGTGTTACTACTCCGTAGTCTCTTAGGATTGGTTGGTCAGAGTCATATCCCAGCTTGAGTACCCCCAATGTAGCCTGTTTAGTAATATCTTAGAACCTTGAGTGACGATGTTGAGTTTGGTGCTACCCCGTCCTTTGCAGAATGTCCCATTTTGAGCATTTTACTGCCGTTATGCTGCCGGATTTGTCCTAGGAGTTTGAGAGATACTAAATTTTCTTATGCTACATGTTGCATCCTATAGTTGTTGTTGACCTCGTCCTTGGTTCCGCTTCTCAGGATGTCGTCAGTTAACCGAAGTTCTGTTGCTCGTTGCCTGAACCACGGAGGTGGTAGGGATGAGGAGGATCCTCCCGACCAGCCTTCGTTGGCAGAGTTTATGTTAGAGATGGAGAGGAACAAGCATGAGTCTAACCGCTTGTTAGCACGTATCGAGGAGAACACCGCACCCCAGTGCAAAGAGTCAGCGACCATCTATGATTTCATTGGTCTGAAACCACCTACCTTCCATCATTCCATTGAGCCACTCGATGCAGATGACTGGCTCCGTAGTATCACACACAAGCTGCGTTCTGCGAACGTAGCTGAAGGTGACAAGGTCACTTATGCTGCATATCACCTGGAAGGTCCTGCTAGTCTTTGGTGGCAGAACTATGAGGCTATGCTTCCAGTTGGCCAGATACCGACCTGGAGAGATTTCACTGAGGCTTTTCGCGAGCATCACATTCCTCAGGCTCTCATTGACCGCAAGAGAGAAGAGTTCTGTAGTTTCACCCAGGGTAAGATGGCTGTTGATGCTTACAGTAGAGAGTTTGAGAACCTCGCCCGCTATGCTACAGAAGAAGTGTCCACGGACGCTAAGAAGCAGGCTAGGTTCCGGAAGGGTCTCAACCCCAAGTTGCGTCGTGATCTCCACTTGCACCATTGCAATACATTCCAGGCTCTTGTGAACAAGGCCATTAATGCGGAGACAGCTCAGCTCACCTACGAGGAGTCTCGTAAGCACACCCGTGATTTGGTTTCTTCCTCTGGTTCTAGTTCTCATAAGCGCCGGATTTGGGTTCCGAACTCCGCTCTTCCACCTGGATATGCACCGAGGCCATCTTATGTGCGCCTCACCCAGTTCAGCAGTATGCTCCACCCAGGCCTATTGGTAGACCGCTTGTCAATGCGGGTCCACATCCAACTTCAGGGACTTGCTTCACATGTGGGAAGCCAGGACACTATGCACGTGACTGCTCTCAAACCAACTATGCCCCACCCCTGCCTGAGAAGTCTGTTGGCAGTGGTAAGCCATCACGCAAGATGATCAGTGTCAAGTCAGCTCCCACTGAGCGTGGACGTGTGCATCACGCCTCAGCTAAAGACGCTCATGATGATCCGGATGTCGTTCTTGGTACACTCCTTGTCAATTGCCATCCAGCTTCGGTTCTATTCGATACTGGAGCATCTCACTCCTTCATCTCTGAAGGCTATGCCCGTTTGCACGACATGTCATTTTGTGATATGCCAACTCCACTTGAAATCCAAACTCCAGGGTCTAGATGGCAAACTACCAGAATAAGCCATGGTAATGAAATCCTTGTTGACAGACTTGTATTCCTTGCCTCACTTATAGCCCTCAAGTCTACAGATATTAACATCATCTTGGGTATGGACTGGATGACAGCTCATCATGCCAAGATTGATTGTTACACCAGGTCTGTTCAACTCACACACCCATCTGGTAAGTTAGTCACTGTCTCCACCAGAGTTGCAAAGCGTCAACTCTATTCTCTTAATGCCAGTCCTCTTCCAGACCTTGAAGATATCCCGGTAGTCCGTGACTTTCCGGATGTCTTTCCAGAGGAACTGCCAGGTATTCCACCTGACAGGGATGTAGAGTTTGTCATAGATCTTATCCCAGGAACCGCCCCAATCTCTAGGAGACCTTACAAGATGGCACCTTTAGAACTAGCTGAGCTTAAGAAACAACTTGATGAGTCCTTGCAAAAGGGTTTCATCCGTCCTAGTTCTTCTCCCTGGGCTTGCCCCGTCCTCTTCGTCAAGAAGAAGGATGGTACGGACCGGATGGTTGTAGATTATCGTCCCGTTAATTTGGTCACGATAAAGAACAAGTATCCGCTCCCCAGGATCAACGACCTGTATGATCAACTCGCTGGATCCTCAGTCTTTTCCAAGATGGATTTGAGGTTAGGCCACCATCAAATCAAGATTAGAAACGGGGACATTCCTAAGACGGCTTTTGTCACTCGTTATGGCCAGTACGAGTACACCGTCATGTCCTTTGGTCTAACCAATGCTCCAGCTACCTTCTCCCGCTTGATGAACTCGATCTTCATGGAGTACTTAGACAAGTTCGTCGTGGTTTACCTCGATGATATCCTTATCTACTCGAAGAACGAGGAAGAGCATGCCGAACATCTTAGACTTGTGTTAGAAAAACTCAGAGAGCACCGCCTTTATGCCAAGTTCTCCAAGTGCGAATTTTGGTTGCCAGAAGTGACCTACCTAGGCCACGTGATCTCTGGTAAGGGCATTGCTGTCAATCCTGAGAGAGTTCAGGCCGTTCTTGATTGGACTCCACCTGAAACAGTTAAACAAGTTAGGAGTTTCCTTGGTCTAGCCAGTTATTGTCACCGCTTCATTGAAAACTTCTCCAAGGTAGCCAAACCCCTCACGGAACTTCTCAAGAAGGATAAAAAGTTTGAGTGGTCCCCACAGTGTGAATACAGTTTTCAGGAACTGAAAAGACGCCTGACTTCTGCTCCCATACTGGTGCCACCGGATTTCACTAAAGACTTTGTTATCTACTGCGACGCCTCACGACAGGGACTAGGCTCCATTCTTATGCAGGATCGTCATGTGATTGCCTATGCATCTCGATAGTTGCATCCACATGAGGAGAATTATCCTACACATGATCTAGAGCTTGCAGCCGTAGTCTATGCACTTAAGACATGGCGACATTACCTTGTCGGTAAACGTTGCGAGATTTACACCGATCACCAGAGTCTCAAGTATATTTTCACCCAACCTGATTTGAACCTTAGGAAAAGAAGTTGGTTGGAGTTGATCTCAGATTACGACTTAGGGATTACCTACACCCCAAGCAAGGGCAATGTCATGGCTGATGCGCTAAGTCGTAAGTCCTATTGCAACAATCTTATGTTGCAGCAGGGCCAACCACTTCTCCATGAGGAATTCTGTAAGCTTAACCTTCACATTGCTCCTCAAGGATTCCTTTCTACCTTGGTGGCGAAACCTACTCTTGTGGATCAGATCATCTCTGCTCAGAAGCGGGATACGAGAATTTCCCGGATCAAGAGAAACATTAATAAGGGAGTTGGTGGAAGTTTCTCTATAGATGATCAAGGTGTTGTTTTCTTTGAGAATCGTCTGGTGGTTCCCAAGAAGCAACATCTTTGGCAATTGATCCTTAAGGAGGCGCATGAATCCCCTCTCACGATTCATCCCGATAGTACTAAGATGTATCAGGACCTACGCCAGAGGTTCTGGTGGACTAGGATGAAGAGAGAAATTGCTGAGTTCATAGCTAACTGTGACGTTTGTCGTCGCGTTAAGGCAGAACATCAAAGACCTGCTGGCACCCTTCAACCTTTAGCCATTCCTGAGTGGAAATGGGATAAAGTTGGTATGGACTTCATCACCGGCTTTCCCAGGACCAAGAAAGTGCATAACGCTATCTTCGTAGTCATTGATCGTCTTTCCAAAGTGGCTCACTTCCTACCTGTTCGAGAGAGTATCACTGCTAGTCAGCTCGCTGACTTATATATTTCTCGAATAGTGTCACTTCATGGTGTTCCACTAGAGATCAATTCAGACCGTGGTAGTCTCTTCACTTCTCATTTCTGGGAGAGTTTCCAAACTGCCATGGGCACCCATCTTTCCTTCAGTACCGCTTTCCACCCTCAATCAAGTGGTCAGGTGGAAAGGGTCAACCAAATTCTCGAAGACATGCTTAGAGCTTGCGTTATCTCATTCGGTATGGATTGGGAGAAATGCCTACCTTTCGCCGAGTTTGCTTATAACAATAGCTATCAATCCAGTCTTAAGAAAGCTCCTTTCGAGATTCTGTATGGACGAAGATGTCGAACACCTTTGAACTGGTCAGAAACCGGTGAAAGACAATTCTTTGGACCGGACATGATCCAGGAAGCAGAAGAGCAAGTTCGCATCATTCGTGAGAATTTGAAAACAGCCCAGTCTCGTCAAAAGAGCCAGTATGACCGTCGTCATAAGGAAGTGGCTTATGAAGTTGGCGACAAGGCTTACCTTCGGGTTACTCCTCTAAAGGGTACCCATCGTTTCGGTATCAAGGGCAAGTTGGCTCCTCGTTACATTGGTCCTTTTCGCATTCTCGCTAAACGAGGAGAGGTTGCCTACCAGTTGGAACTACCCCCACATCTTTCTCGAGTCCATGATGTCTTCCACGTCTCCCAACTCAGGCGTTGCTTCTCGGATCCCATCCGCGGAGTGGACCATGAAACGCTTGATCTCCAAGATAACCTCACATACCGAGAGTACCCTATTCGCATTCTTGATCAAGCAGAGCGTGTCACCCGACGTCAGGACATCAAGTTTCTCAAGGTTCAGTGGTCTCATCATTCCGAGAGAGAAGCTACTTGGGAGCGAGAAGATCGTCTTCGACTGGAGTACCCCACCTTCTTTCTATCGACCCCTGAATCTCGGGACGAGATTCTTTCAAGTGGGGGCGAGTTGTCACATCCCTAGTTCTGGTATGACCTAGACTAGCTAGTCATGTGTGCATCATGTCTAAATTTCATTCAAATTTGAAATGGGGATTTGTGAAACCCTCAGAATCATTTCTGGAAATGACCCAAATAAAAATTGCGCCAAAAGGGTCCAAGAAAATGTTCATGTTGCTCTCTGAAAATATTGGACAGAGATAAAAATCAAACCGATATTTTCAGGAGCTCATAAGTATTTATTTTGGGCATTTGGAATTAATGCAATAATTATTTGCTTTGGATATATATATTGTTATATATATAAAATATTGTCCAAAAATTATGCCATTTGTTGAGGAGTTCTGGAATAATACCACTAGCCCCTACAAAAATTGGCATAAGTAAATAAAATGGTTTAGTATTTTTATTAAACCAAACAAATGTCAGAAAATTAGAAAAGAAAAAGAACTAGGAAAAAGGGAGCTTACCTGTGGCCTGGCACTGTGCGGCCTGGCCTGGCCCAGCAGGCCGGCCTAGTGCCAGTCGTCGTTGTCGTCGCGCCAGTCGGACAGGCCTGTGGCCGACGCGCGCGCACCGCCGTGCCGCCACGCCACTAGCCTGCCTGCCCTCTCCCCTGCCAGCGCGACGCGCTGGGCGACGTCGCGGGTGCCGTCCCGATCCGGTCGACCTCCTCACTTTTCCCCTCGCCTTCTCCCTCGCTCTCTCTCACCGCGCCCGAGCGCTGCCCTCGCCACCGCTCGCCGTTGTCGCACCCACCGCCACAGCCTCGCCCTCGCTTCGTGCCCAGACGCTCCGCTTGCTCGTCTCCGACCGCTCCGACAACCCACGCGACCAGGGACGCGTCGCATCGCCGCAATCGCCGTCGTCTTCAACCTCCAGCACCGGAGACCGCCGTCGCCGCTCCGTCGACTCCAGAGCCTCCCCCGAGCCGCTGAGCACGCCCGCCGAACCTCCGTGAGCTCTCCTCCGTTTCCCCTCCGTTCCCACGCTCGAATTCGCGCCGTAGCCGTGCTAGCCGACGTGCCCGCGAGCGCCTCGCCGCCGACCATGTCACCGTCGTGGCAAGGGCCACCACAGCTCGCCCCGAGCACCTCACCGTGCTCCTGGTGCCACGAGGGTGCCGCAGAGCCCCTCGGGTGGCCTCCCCGTGCACCGCAGTGCTGCGCCCGCCCTTGGCCGTGCTCCGGCCGCCGCCCGAGCTCCGCTCCGGCGAGCTCCGGCCACCCCGCATCCTTCCGTCACCTCCCCTGGATGCGGACGAGCCCGGGCTACGCCCCGGTGCCCTCAGCTGCCGCCCCCGTGGCCTATACCGCGGACGCCGCCGTGTCCAGAGGTCGCCGGCGATGACCTCGCCGGCCTGACGTGTGGGCCCGACCTGCCAGCTAATCACCATTTAAGCTAACCCCCTCACACTGACAGTGGGCCCCTGCGCCTAATCCTATAATTAGAATAAATTAAACCCTCTGTTTAAAACATGTGACACTGACGTGTGGCCCCCACACGTCAGGTTGACCAGGTCAGCACCGTTGACTTGCTGATGCAGCGATGACGTCATGCTGATGCAGTAAAGGACTTTCTGGATTTAAATTAAATCAGGAAATTCCAGAAAATTAGTAAAACTTCTAAAATTAATAGAAATTCAACCGTAGCTCAGATTTAAATAATTTATATATGAAATATTATCAGAAAAATGCAATCTATCCATCTGTACTAGTTTCATGCATGACCAACCAACTTATACCTACTGTATAAGTGAAAACATATAAATGGCATATATAAGGACTTAAATTAGAGTTGCATTTGAACCTTTGGTTCAAATGGATCTCTTCCAAGTTGAATGCTAAATGCATTGGATCAAAACACATCACATATTCATGCCATATTCATGCATCATATTGTTGCATATGATTGTGTTTTGACTGTCGACACAGTTCCCTCTCGATAGGTCCTGCTCCGGAGAGTGTTCCAGAGTACCTGTCTGAGGAGCAGTGCCACCCTGTTGATTTACCAGGCAAGCAAACCCCCTTTGTTCATTCCGATACAATCCTACTCTCTCGCTCCTGCTCTCTTTTACTGCATTAGGCAACAACGATTCAACTGCTACTTTATGCTGCGGTAGTTGAACCCATTCCTCTGCATGACCTGTCATTGCCACAGTAAATAGTTGAAACCCACTAGCATGTGTAGGAATTGATTGAGCCATGTTGTGTTCCTACCATGCCATGCCTGCTATTGCTTAGAGTTGTGTCAGGTCCGGTTCATTGGGAATGAATTGGAGTGTTACGTTATGTTCTGGTGATGAGAGTTAAGCGTGTGAACACGATTTGGTAAAGGTAGCGGTGAGAGGCCATGTAGGAGTACATGGTGGGTTGTCTCATTGGGACCGTCCTTAAGACATTGGGCTCCGGGCGCTCCAAGCTCTCTTGACTTATTAACCGCCTTGATCTCTGTCCAGGAGTTGCAAATAGTTTCTGGTGTTTGTAGGTAGTGCTATTTTTCTACCGAGTGGCACCCGGCAGGGTGGGCTTGGGACAGACTAGGCACACGTGGCCTGGTGTACCGAGTGGCACCCGGATGGTGGGCTCGGGAACCCTGCACACATCGTTTGGGGCCGTGAGTGACACCTCGGCTGGATCTCCTTGCGAATGGAACCCGAATAGGAGATAAACCTGGACTAGAGTCTTGCGTGGTTAGTCAGGTCGTGGCCGACACCCTCGCCAGGCTTCCGCTTGAAGGTTGCCGAGGTACATGACGTGTACATGGCGGTAAGTGGCGAGAGCGTGTGTGACGCAGTACACCCCTGCAGGGTTATCATGATCTATTCGAATAGCCGTGTCCTCGGTTATGGACTTCTTGGATGCTTACGTGGTACATAGACAACTTGAAGTGGATACTCTAAAATGCTCAAGATAAGTGTGAGTGCTATGGATGGCTTCTCGTAGTGAGACGGGAATGAATCCATAGTGGTGTATTGAGGTGGTGATTAGTGGACTCGTGTGCGCCTTCTTACCTCAAAGAAGTTTCTCATAGTCGTAGAACAGGATAGCCACTGAGTCAAAGCTGGCTTGCTGCAACTAAACCCCACACTACCTTCTTGATACAAATGCATGTATGATAGGATCTGATGTAAGTCTTGCTGAGTACCTTTGTACTCATGTTGCTTTATTTATGTTTTTGCAGCGGAGACTTCGGTCTTACTAGTAGTTCCGCTTGGACTTCGACGAGTAGCTTGTACCTCAGCTATGATCTTACACCTTGGGAGGGTCTTGTAGATAGTCAGGCTTCTCAGCCTTTTCTTTTGTAGTTGTCTGTACTCAGACATGTAATGCTTCCGTTGCTTGTATGCTCTGAATGATGGGTCATGTGACCCCTGTTTGTACTTAATGCTATGTGGCTCTTCTGGGCCTTTTATCTATATGAGTTTGCGTTATGTTGTGATGCCATGTTGTACAGCACATACTTGCATGTTATGCGTACGTGTAACGTGTATGGCTATGTGTGGGATCCGACAATCTTGTTGTTTGTCCTTGGCAGCCTCTCTTATGGAGAAATGTAGTCTAGTGCCTCCTTGAGCCATAGTAGTCCGCTACAGCCCGGTTCACCGGAGTCCTGCTAGCCCAGCACTACTGCTCTGGACACTTGACTGGCCGGCATGTGTTTCATTTCGTTCCTGTGTCTGTCCCTTCGGGGAAATGTCACGCGGTGACATCCAGAGTCCTGCCTAGCCTCCTACAGCCCGGGTTCCCGGAGTCCTATTAGCCCAGTGCTACAGCCCGGATTCACACGCTGCTGACCGACACGCTCGATGTTGATTCATGTATGCCTGTCCCCATACGTTAGTGCCGCTTTGGGTTCACGACTAGCCATGTCGGCCCGGGTTCTCTGTCATATGGATGCTAGCGACATTGTCATATACGTGAGCCAAAAGGTGCAAACGGTCCCGGGCCATGGTAAGGCGACACCCGTGGGAATACCGTGCGTGAGGCCGCAAAGTGATATGAGGTGTTACATGCTAGATCGGTGTGACATGGAATCGGGGTCCCGACATCTGGCATCCCCACGGTCAGATAAAACCACCATCCAAAGCGCCTCATCGCGCTAGTTCCGTAGAGCCCAAGAGCGTGAGCTCTCGTGTCCGGAATCGCCCGACCGGCGAGCGCTGCCGTGCTGTGCTTAGCCCCGGCGTTTAGCCGCTAACGTGGGCATCATTAGTGGCTAATGACCCACTAATTAACCCCTCAAGTGACACCGACAGCTGGGCCCCACGACCAATTAACTCTGGGTTTATTTTCTGTTTAGATTAGTTTATAACCCAGCGGGACCCACGTGTCAGAGTTCACTATGCTGACGTGTCCGTTGACCCGACCCACCTGTGTTTGACCCTAGGCAGCACTGAGTCATTGACTAGTGGGCCCAACTGGTTAGGTTCAACCTGGACTGGTTTCTGTTGACTTACTGATGTCACACCGACATCATGCTGAGGCAGTAACTATTTCTGGAATATAAATAAATCCAAATGATTTATTTATTTTCATAAATTTGTCTAAACTTTGAAAATTCATAGAAAATAAACCGTAACTCGAAATGAAATAATTTATATATGAAAAATGACCAGAAATATCCAATCTATCCAGTGGTACTATTTTCATGCATGTTAAAGCAAGTTAAAGCTGCTGATCAGGTCAAATCAATTAAATGGCATTTGAATATCAACATATGGAGTTTGAATTTGAAACTAGGGTTCAAACCAACTTCATTTAACTTGTTGCTAGTTGCATTAGCTCAATCAATAGCATATTGCCATGTCACATTCATGCATCATATTGTTGCATTCCGTTGATGGTGTTCCTTCTCTGTTTGCCGGTGTTGTTCCCCCTCAGTAGACGTTGTTCCGGCGATGAGTTTGATAACACCGATGAAGAGCTATATTATCTTCAGAAGTGCCAGGCAAGCAAAACCCCCTTGTTCATTCTGATACAATCCCACTCTCTCGCTTCTGCTCTCTTTTACTGCATTAGGACAACAACGATTCAACTGTTACATGCTACGGTAGTTGAACCACTTTCCTCTGCATGACCTGTCTTTGCCACAGTAAATAGTTGAAACCCACTAGCATGAGTAGGAGTTGTTTGAGCCATGATGTGCGTACTCGTTTATGCTTGCTTGTTACGCCTACTATGCTTAGAGTTGTGTCAGGTCTGTTTCATCGGGGATGAATTGGAATGTGGTCATCATGTCCTACTATTGAGAGCTAAGTGTGTGAACATGATTTGGTAAAGGTATCGATGAGAGGACATGTAGGAGTACATGGTGGGTTGTTTCATAGGAACAGTCCTTAGGAACTGAGATCTGTATGTGTGATTTAAGATCAGCTGCTACCACATGTTGGGCCCGATACCAATGGACCCTCTCGACTTATTAACCACCCTTGTTCTCTGTCCAAGAGTTGCAAGTAGTTTCTGGTGTTTCTGTATGCTTGAGGCCGTGCACAGCACTGACCCTAGGGGTGGGCTGTGATGCGGTAGGCACGTGACCTGGTGTACCGAGTCGCCCGTTTGGTGACCCGGGAACCCAGCACACATCGTTCGGGGCCGTAGTGGAAACCTCGCTGCATATGGAACCTGAATAGGCGATAAACTTGGACTAGAGACTTGTGTGGTTAGTCAGGTCTTGGCCGACACCCTCGCTGGGCTTCCGCTTGAAGGTTGCCGAGTACATGTCGTGTAAACGGCGGTAAGTGGTGAGAGCGTGTGTGAAGAAGTACAAACTGCAGGGTTATCAAACTATTCGAATAGCCGCGTCCACAGTAATGGACTACTTGGTTGCTTATGCGGTTCATAGACAAGTGAAAGTGGATACTCTAAAATGCGCAAGATAGGCGTGAGTGCTATGGATGGCCTTCTCGTAGGGAGACGTGAGCGGATCCGTAGTGGTTTATTGATATGGTGAATATGTGGACTCGTGTGCGCCACCTCAAAAGAGTTACCAGCAGTCGTAGTACAGGATAGCCACTGAGTCAAAGCTGGCTTGCTGTAGTTAAACTCCACCACCGCTTTATTGATACTGATGCATATGTAGCTAGTTCTGATGTAAGTCTTGCTGGGTACATTTGTACTCACGTTTGCTTAATTTATGTTTTGTAGTGAGACTTCAGTCTCACTAGTAGTTCCACGTGGACTTCGACATTTAGCTTGTTACCTCAGCTATGATCTTGTACCCTTTGGGTGGGTCTTGTAGATAGTCAAGCTTCTCAGCCTTTTTCATTTGTAGTTGTCTGTACTCAGACATGTTATGCTTCCGTTGCTTGTATGCTTTGTATGTTGGGTCATGTGAGCCATTATTGTAATTCTTACTATGTATGACTCCCCAGAGCCTTCTAAATACATACTTTGAGTCGTAGAGTTTTGTTTTGATGCCACGTTGTATCTGCACATATTGAGCATATTGTGTGTATGATTTGAAATGCTTGGTATGTGTGTGATCCGACAACCTAGTTGTTTATTCTTGTTAGCCTCTCTTATGGGGAAATGTCTCCTAGTGCTTCCATTGAGCCATGGTAGCTTGCTACTGCTCCAAAACACTCAGGCTGGCCGGCATGTGTCCTTCTTCATTCCTGTGGCTGTCCCTTCGGGGAAATTTCACGCGTTGTTCCTTTAAGTCCTTGTAGCTTGCTACGACTTGGCTTCATACGTTGATGACCGACACGTTCGTTGTTGGGTCACGTATGCCTGTCCCTGTAAGTTAGTGCCACCTTGGATTTACGACTAGTCATGTCGGCCTGGGTTCTCTATCATATGGATGCTAGTGGCACTATCATATACGTGAGCCAAAAGGCGCAAACGGTCCTGGGCCAGGTAAGGTGGCACCCGTGGGGATACCGTGCGTGAGGCCGCAATGTGATTTGAGGTGTTACATGCTAGATTGGTGTGACTTTGGATCAGGGTCCTGATAGCTTTGGTATCATAGCCTGACTGCCTGTAGGATTACCAAGCCAAACTGGTCGAAGTTGAGTCTAGAAATGCTTTGGTTATATAAGGGAATTTATTGTGGAAGGGAACTTAAGTCTCTTTTTACTCCTTTACCATATGCATTTCTGATCCGAGTCATCCTATCTTTCCTACGGGGTTGAGGAACTATGCTTTCTCTTCCTTCCATCAGGATCACGTGTGACTAATCCATAGACTTATAAGATTGATGGATTCAAGTCTTAGTTCAGTTTCTACTACCTCCATGTGATAACAGGTGGTCTCAGAACCTTGGTATTGTGATGTTGAGTGGTTATGCCACAATTTTGCAGGATGTCTCAAATATTTTGAGCATTTATAGCCGTTATGTTGTCCGAGTCATCCCAGGTTTCTAAGTAGTTTGATGCATTTGCAAATCCCTTCTTCCCGTTTCTGATGCCCTTTTGGGCCAGATTAAGCACACTAAATGGTCTGTTGAGGTACTCCATTGCCTTGACATATATGTTGGAGCTAGTATTATGACCCTAGGCATCCTAGAGAACCACCCAGTAATCTAGCAATGCTTTGTATTCCTAGTGTGATGATTCTGTCCATCATTCTCGAAAGCATCTCGTGATGTTATTTAGTTAGTAGGTATTCTATGTCCGGGTCCTTGAACCCAAGATTCACTCTACTTACTTCCTGTCGATAGTGTTGCTCGTACCTTTAGGATATTAGTAACTTTTGTGATAGTCCTCGACGTTCATGGTATATCGTTCCTCCAAAACCATGAACCGATATGGGAAAAGTTCTTTTGAACCAAAAATATCACAACCAGAGTGCTCTTGATGAGTTCTCGATTCTATGTTGTGACTCTACCAGTTCTACCTTTCTGCATATGTTATCCGAAAGAAATATGTTGAACTCGTTCGACATGCTAATCTATGCATCCACAACTCAGAAAATCATATGTTCCTTTGAGTTATCCCTCTTCAGTTGTATTCCGACCTCTGTCTATCAATTGATAGTCAAGAGTAGCTATGAATTCGTGTTCATCGGTGTCTATTATTACTATGGTCTGTCAAACCATTCTATTTCGGAATGACTAGGAGAAAAAACTCCAGTACCTCATCCATATCTAGGATTGGGTCAACACAGTTGTATCCCGCAGATCGAAATGCCAATCCAGCTTTTGTTCTGTTCTACCTCGGGGTATCACCCTCTTTCATAACAATAGTATCATGAGAATTGCACACCCTCCTGTGAACTCTTGATGCAGTGATACTTCTCGCCATCATCATTCATTTCTTGGTCCCCTATTGTTGCAACCGGAATGCTGAAAAGTGAACTATGATGTGTGAAATCAATACTCCTAGCAACCCCGTTGCTTGGTAGTTAATGGACAATACTCTCATTCTTAGCGTGTTGGATATCGAATCACTATTCTAGGATTGATTGTGCTACCATGTCCTTATTTCTGGTGCACTCTTTGATCTTTGAGTTAGGATTGAATCCCTTGCTCTTCCAATCATGTCATATTGCCCTAAACAGCAAGGTTGTTATCGAGCTTAATAACATATCGGTGGTCCGTGACTTTCTAAATATCTTCTTGGAAGTATCACCAGGTTGTCCCCTGACCATTGTGTTGAACTCGTGATCAAATTGGTTTTCCTTTAAACCACCCCTTCTACAAGAATCTGGGTTGGATACCCTGAACTAGTTGGTTAAGATGAACAATAACTTGGAGAGTTGGAAGATGAAAGTTTGTTCGACTAAGTTCATCACTAAGGGATATCCTTGTGTGTGTGTGTGTTGAAGAAAGATGATATCTTCGTCGATTGATCCTCGTGATCAGTTGATGAATCTATCGTCTTGTCCAAACCTTGATTTGAGTGTGGGCTATCGTCAAATCAAGTTAGAACCAACGATATTTGTAATGTTGTCTTACTCGTGGTTGTTCCTCGAGCATACACTCTTATATCTTTTGGTCTGACCAATACTATCACCTTGTTCACATAGTTGTCAAATTTCAACTATATGGAAACCTAGATGAATTGTTGTTGAGCCTATCGACATCATTTTATCTCCTCCATGATTCATATTGAACATGAAGCTAGTGTCGGAAACATGTGTTAGAATTTTCTTCATGTCCCGTTCATGAAGGATATGTTTGGATGAAAGGAGTGGCTTCCTCTAATTCATGTGCATTTGATGCAAGTTGCCACCGTGGATTCGTGAAAACTTGTCTTTGCTTCCTCTGGAATCATCCCAAGTCAGTCAGGCATGTGGAAAGTATTATGTGGTTTCACAGATTAGCTACCTTAATTCCATATGTATTCCTAGCACACCAGCCACTGATTGATTTGTTCAAGGATAAGAAGTTCATCGATAAGTGCATAAGAACTTTGATATCCTTGATGATGGTTCCCCACCTGAACTCGGTAGTGTTTTGTTGTAAGACTACTATGTGGTCATGCTTGTCTTGGACAGCGTGTTGACATGTGTGTAGCAGAAGAAACTCATGTTTTGGAGCTTGCTGCCATAGTTCATTTCCTGAGATTCTCGCAATGTCATCTCGTTGATTTGTGTTGCAACCTTTCTCTTTCGGACATGCTGAGTCTGGAATATCCTGACACCAACCAAATCTGAATCTCAGGCAGATATGATGGTTGGAACATTCCCAACATTTGCATTTTTCCCAGCTTGCACCGTCATTGTGCCAATTCCCCATGGGCTGCCCCTCTTAGTAATTGATGTTCAGGATCATCTTCAGAAGTGGTCCTACCATGGGTCCCATCCATGTTTGATGATAGGCAAAATCATCCATTGCGTTGCCTTCAACTAGGTAGTCCACATCATCCATTCTAGTCCGAGTATGTCATTCTTTTGAACTCCTTCGAACGATTGTTTGTGACTTGCCTTAGGCTGGTATAAAGAGTTTCAATGATCTTTGAATCAAAAGTAATTCTTTTTGCCACTTAAAGGAATACTCTACGAGTCACCTCTTCTAGGGTGCGCCATTATGGAATCGTGGCAATTCATCTCCTTGCTACTTTGAAACCATGCACCATCTTACTTAGACGTGGAATTGTTGCTTACCAATGAACCTCCGTCATCTATTCTTCCATCCTTCCTGATGCGGGTCTGGACATCTTAGCTTAAGAGGTGTCCTATGTCTCATTCCGTGAGTTGATCGTCAGTTGCTCGATCTTCAAGAAGATCGATTCTTCTAGAGTTTCCCTTTCTTCTCATTGTCATGTTGGATGGAGTTCTCAGAGCAAGACGTCGAGAAAAATATGATGATCGAATCAACGTTCATATGAAGTGCAACCTGGATCGTGAGGATTGTGTTAGCTTTGTGTCCCCTCTGTATTCTTACCTCCCGTCTTGAACCTCGGGACGAGATTCTTGTTTAGTGAGGGTGAGTTGTCACAACCCTAGTCAGTGCTTGCATTAGAGTGATGCATCATGTTTATTTTTTGGGAAACATGGAATGGGGATGGCATAAACCCCAGCACCACTTAAACGAACTAGGGTTTACTAAAATATTTTTCAATGAACCTGAAATGCCCTTCAAAAATGTTCATCATTTTTGTCTTGGTCTAGAACCTCTGCCAAAAATGGTTCACATTTTTCTAGGTCACCTTGGTTCACTGAATTAAATTATAAATTATTTGCATTTAGGCATTTAAATGCTATAAATAATTTTAAATGCCCAAATAATCATGATAGCAAATGAGGGCTGTTGGAAATATTCCAAACAGTGCCCACAAACAGTTTCATGATTTTTTAAAGTGCCCTGGTATTTTTAATAAAGCCAAAACAATTACAAAATATTGGAAAGCAGAAACAAAAGAGAAAACACACACACACACACACACAGAACTTACCTGGCTTACCTGCAGCCCACCTGGCCTGGCACTGCTGGCCCAGCCCACCAGGCCCCCCCACCGTCTTCAACCTCCTGCCAGTGGGCAGGAGGGCGTGTGCCCGCCGTGCGCACACACGCGCTTGCCACCTCCTGCTTGGTTGGCCTCCCCGACCCCTCTGGACGACGCCACGCGCCACCCCGGTCCCTCTCGCCTGCTGCTCGTCTTCGTCCCCTACTCTATCCCCCACTCTCTCGCAGCCGAGCGCCGCCCGAGCATAGCCATCGCCGCCACTCGCTGTTGCCATAGCCACCGCCTCCCCCTCGCCTCTCCGATGTACACACGAGCCCTTCCATCGAGCATCTCGTCTCCAATCCGAAGGAAACGACCTCGGACGCCCTGCATTGCCGCCATCGAGCCATCTCCATCATGCACGGCCGCCAGACGCCGCTCGTCAATTCGCCAAACTCCGATGCCTCCCCGAGCCCACTGATTTGCGTATCGACCCCCAGTGAGCTCCGTCATCGTTTCCCCTACTCCCCTGGTCGCGCTCGTCTGCTAACTGACCTCACCGTCCTGCCCACAAGCTCTGGCCGCCGCATTTTTCATCATTGTCGTTACGGTGGAGCAACGTCACGTATGAGCATGTGGTAGAGCTCCTGCTGTACCGTAGCTACCGCCTGTGCTCTCCGTTCGCTTGAACGCGAGCTGCAGCCCCGCGCCCTCGCTATCCCGTGCTCTGGCCTTCGCCAAACCTCGACGCCGTCGACTGCTCCGGCATGCCCACGGCGATATAAAACCACCATCTGAAGCACCTCATCGCGTTGGTTCCGTAGAGCCCAAGAGCGCGGCTCTCGTGGCCGGAATCGCCCGACCGGCGAGCGCTGCCGTGCTGTGCTTAGCGCCGGTGTTTAGCCGCCGGCGTGGGCATCATTAGTGGCTAATGACCCACTAATTAACCCCTCCAGTGACAGTGACAGCTGGACCCCATGACTAATTAACTCCGGGTTTATTTTCTGTTTAGATTAGTATATAACCCAGCGGGACCCACACGTTAGAGTTGACTATGCTGACGTGTCCGTTGACCCGACCCCACCTGTGTGTGACCCTAGGTAGCACTGAGTCATTGACTAGTGGGCCCAATTGGTCAGGTGTGACCTGGACCGGCTTCTATTGACTTGCTGATGTCACACCGACGTCATGCTGACGCGGTAACTATTTCTGGAATTTAAATAAATTCAAATGATTTATTTATTTTCTGAAATTTGTCTAAACTTTGAAAATTCATAGAAAATAAACCGTAACTCCAAATGAAATAATTTATGTATGAAAAATGATCAGAAAAATCAAATCTATCCAGTTGAACTGTTTTCATGCATGTTAAAGCAAGTTAAAGCTGTTGATCAGGTCAAATCAATTAAATGGCATTTGAATATCAACATATGGAGTTTCAATTTGAACCTAGGGTTCAAACCAACTTCATTTAACTTGTTTCAAGTTGCATTAGCTCAATCAACAACATATTGCCATGTCACATTCATCCATCATATTGGTGCATTGCATTGATTGTGTTCCTTCTCTGTTTGCCGGTGTTGTTCCCCCTCAGTAGACGTTGTTCCCGCGATTGAGTTCATGACACCGGTGAAGAGCTATACTATCTTCAGTAGTGCCAGGCAAGCAAAACCCCCTTGTTCATTCCGACACAATCCCACTGTCTCGCTTCTGCTCTCTTTTACTGCATTAGGACAACAACGATTCAACTGTTACATGCTGCTGTAGTTGAACCCCTTTCCTATGGATGACCTGTCTTTGCCATACTAAATAGTTGAAACACACTAGCATGAGTAGGAGTTGTTTGAGCCATGATGTGACTACTCATTTATGCTTGCTTGTTATGCCTACTATGCTTAGAGTTGTGTCAGGTCTGATTCATCGGGGATGAATTGGAATGTGGTCATCATGTCCTACTGTTGAGAGCTAAGTGTGTGAACATGATTTGGTAAATGTATCAATGAGAGGCCATGTAGGAGTACATGGTGGGTTGTTTCATTGGAACCTTCCTTAGGAACTGAGATCTGTATGTGTGATTTAAGATCAGCTGCTACCACGCGTTGGGCGCGAAACCAATGGACCCTCTCGACATATTAACCGCCCTTGTTCTCTGTCCAGGAGTTCCAAGTAGTTTCTGGTGTTTGTAGTATGCTGGAGGCCGTGCGCAATGCTGACCCTAGGGGTTGGATGTGATGCAGTAGGCACGTGGCCTGGTGTACTGAGTCGCCCGTTTGGTGACCCGAGGACCCTGCACACATCGTTCGGGCCCGTAGTGGAAACCTCGGCCGGACTCCCTGCGGATGGAACCTGAATAGGCGATAAACCTGGACTAGAGACTTGTGTGGTTAGTCAGGTCTTGGCCAACACCCTCGTTGGGCTTACGCTTGAAGGTTGCCAAGTACATGTCGTGTAAACGGCGGTAAGTGGTGGAAGCGTGTGTGAAGAAGTACATCCCTGCAGGGTTATAAACTATTCGAATAGCCGCGTCCACAGTGATGGACTACTTGGTTGCTTATGCAGTTCATAGACAAGTGAAAGTGGATACTCTAAAATGCGTAAGATAAGTGTGAGTGCTATGGATGGCCTTCTCGTAGGGAGACGGGAGCGGATCCATAGTGGCGTATTGATATGGTGAATATGTGGACTCGTGTGCGCCACCTCAAAAGAGTTACCAGCAGTCATAGTACAGGATAGCCACTGAGTCAAAGCTTGCTTGCTGCAGTTAAACTCCACCACCCCTTCATTGATATTGATGCATATGTAGCTAGTTCTGATGTAAGTCTTGCTGGGTACATTTGTACTCACGTTTGCTTAACTTATGTTTTGTAGAGAGACTTCGGTCTCACTAGTATTTCCGCGTGGCCTTCGACATTTAGCTTGTTACCTCAGCTACGTTCTTGTACCGTTGGGAGGATCTTGTAGATAGTCAGGCTTCTCAGCCTTTTTCATTTGTAGTTGTCTATACTCAGACATGTTATGCTTCCGTTGCTTGTATGCTCTGTATGTTGGGTCATGTGACCCATGATTGTAATTCTTACTATGTATGACTCTCCGGAGCCATCTAAATAAATACTTTGAGTCGTAGAGTTTTGTTGTGATGCCATGTTGTATTTGCACATATCGAGGATATTGTGTGTATGATTTGAAATGCTTGGTATGTGTGGGATCCGACAACCTAGTTGTTTATTCTTGGTAGCCTCTCTTATGGGGAAATGTCTCCTAGTGCTTCCACTAAGCCATGTTAGCTTGCTACTGCTCCGAAACGCTTAGGCTGGCCGACATGTGTCCTTCTTCGTTCCTGTGTCTGTCGCTTCGGGGAAATGTCACGTGTTGTTCGGTTAAGTCCTTGTAGCTTGCTACAACTTGGGTTCATACGTTGATGACCGACACGTTCGTTGTTGGGTATTGTATGCCTGTCCCTGTAAGTTAGTGCCACCTTGGGTTTACGACTAGTCATGTCGGCCCGGGTTCTCTGTCATATGGATGCTAGCGACACTATCATATACATGAGCCAAAAGGTGCAAATGGTCCCGGGCCAGGTAAGGTGGCACCCGTGGGGATCCCGTGCGTGAGGCCGTAAAGTGATATGAGGTGTTACATGCTAGATCAGTGTGACTTTGGATCGGGGTCCTGACAGGCAATCATGTCATGTGTGCAACTAATATACATAAACAATGCACATGACATATCGCAAGCACGAACACAAAGCAAGATCATAGTATCATCATAGGAATGGGTCACAAAAGGAAAATGGCAATAACAAGCAATATCTCCAACAAGCTTGCAAATACACAAACAAGTACTATAATTAATCATCATTTGTAATGCAAAGCATGGGTAACAAATGCATGGCAAAGGCATAGGAATAAGTATATCATGCAAAGTGAACATGGCAAGATGGGCATAGAATACATAATGGGCAAAGAGAGCGGTGGGAAATGTAGAAGAAATGCGCGAAGTTTTTGCGCAAAGAGAGCGGTGGGAAAAACAATCCACGGGATCCCAACTCATGATTGCTCTCTAGAGCTCGTTTTGTCAAATCATGGGATTGTGAGGTTGGCAAGTAAGCATGGATACCTACACAAAAGAGACACAAACCAAAGAAATTGTGTGCGTGGTAAATGTAGACATCATTCATGATGATGTGTATGTGCATGTGAGAGTTAGCACAAGATAAGCATCGCTCAAAGAAATTTGAGGCATGGTATAAGAACATGTGATCCATCATGAAAGAATAGTTGTTATGTATGACACGATGGGGATGCAAATTGAGCATACAAATATATGTCACATCAATATCATGTTCATTCATGGGGAGCATATTGTGCACATAATTATGAGAATCATGCAATACATGGGATGTATCAAAATCTCCTAAAATGTATGATGAAACTATGGGGGTCTCCTCATGAGCAATATCGGAAACAACATATGGAGAAAATGGACAACATCCAAAACAATGCATATCCAAAGCTAGGTGGTCATGGCATGGCATATGAGATAAATGATGCAATGGGAGCATATCAACATTGCAAGAAAAACAAATGCCAATAACCATGGGCTTTTCATCTATGACATATGTGCAAATTGGGTTTATTCTAATGGCATATGCATAGTTACTATGAAGGGATTGCAATGCATAGCATCTGACAAGTCAAGTGGATTGTCAAACATGATGTGACCGAGAGAATTATCACAAGAAATCCTATGTAACATGGCATCACAACTAATAGACTCCACAGGAGAATCATCATACTCATCGTAAATGGGTAAATCATTGCATGGGAAAGTCACACTAGCATGAAGCATGGTAATAGGTTGATCAACATCATGAAAGCAATCAATCTCAAGATGGTCCACTAGTGGGACAAGTGCATCACCGTCACCTATGTTACCTTTTTCATTCCACTCATGTGGTGCAGGTGAGGTGGCAAAGACCAAATGGTGGTCATCATCATCTTGATGGAACCATGTGGGGGTGCATCATATTCCACCATGGCCATCGTCTTGTCCAAAGGAAGGACGAAGTCATCGAGAATCGGTGCATCATCGTATATGGGACCTAGCACCAAATGAGAAGACACAATAGAGGTAGAGGTTAAGTCGTTAGAAATCAAAATGTCCTCACATGACCTATCAACTATCACACTCTCTCTATGTGGTGGCTCACTCACTACCTCAAAGTAGGTGCACTCAAAGTCACATATGGTGGAGTCACTCATCTCACTCAAGTGGTGGGGGTTGTGGCTCTCTTCACATGGGAATTGGGGCAACTCATCATATATGAGGCTAGTGGTGAAGTCACTCTCACTCTCAATATGGTGGTAGAAGTCACTCAAGTCATCATGCGTCGCCGCGGTCGAAGGGAAAATCCCATGCTCAACCATCTTCTCACCATCGCCGTGGATGAAGGCAAAAGATGGCACCTCATCACCCTCCTCCATGACCAAAGGGAGAATCAAATGCTCGATCATCTCGTCACCATCGCCGTGGACCAAGGCCGAAGATGGTACATCATCACTCTCGCCTCCTAAGATGGAAGCATCATCCTTCCACGTCACCATGTCGCTCTCCTCCAAAGCTTGGTCCTCGAATTGCTCCGTAGTGATAGTCGTTGCCGCACCATCTTGAAAAAGAGTCGAAGTAGACTCGGCATCACAATGCCACAAAGAGGGAAGGCGATGAAGTCGAACTTGGGAGCATCGTCTTGGAGCTCTTCGGGCTTGGACATCTTGGTGGTACTATCCTCATGCTCAATCTCGTGGAGCTTGCACTACTAGAAAAAGGCCTGTTAGTGGCGCACCTGTTTTGGCCATTAATGGCGCACTACAGGTGCGCCACTATCATCACGCCATTAGTAACTAATACTAATGGCGCACCCCTGGTGAGCCATTAGTATACCAGACAGTAGTGGCACACCAGGAAGTGCGCCATTAGTATGTCACTTGGTGCGCCATTAGTATGCCTCCCAGGGGGCCATATTTACCTTGTGCTCTGGGTTACTAATGGCGCACTAACAGATCATGCGCCACTAGTATTTTTTATAGCAGTGCGCCACTAATGTGCTGTATGGTGCGCCACTAGTATGAATATTAGGAATTTTTTTTTCTTTTCTGATATTTGCACAGGTTACAAAATATATTACTGCACAGAATATATACAGCAAAACATATAAATAGCAGATTCATCGAATACAATAGAAGATTAGTCCCCGAATACAATTCATCATATTAGCTAGTCTCCCAATTCAAAATACCGAACAAAGTTAGAACATTACAAGTCTCGAGACCGTGAGTAGCGAGTTTGTCTTCACATTACAAGTCGATATCGATCATCTAAACTACCATCACATAGAAGAGAGCTACGGTCATCACGATGGGCATCATCGCGATGAAACTGGTCTTCATCCGGTTCCTCCTCCGCTCCCTCCTCTCTCCCGCTAGATAGTGCGCGTATCTAGCTTCCGCCTCCACCCTAGTAGTGTACCCCTTGTAACTGTTACCGCTGAAACGGTGAACCTGTCTCCGACACTCCTCCCAGTCGTCGTAGACTCCGGGAACCTTACCCTTGTACACGACATACGACGGCATCTCTATGCACTAGCCAAACAAAACGTTAGTAGAAATTCACAGACAATACATAAGCAATATATATGTATGCAACAAAAGGATCGGAAGAGAAAAGCAAGACATTAATAGCACGATTCATGGTCCTACTAATAAATAGCATCGTTTACATATAAGTTGAGCAACTGTCCAAACCAAAGAGACATACAAGTTCATTAAAGTTTCATTACAACGTGAGCTAATCGATATTTCAGAACTACATAGCATCACTACTTTCGACTCGACTCAGGGACCGGAGCATGGATGAAGCCGGCGTCTGTCGTGATGGTCATGAAATCGCGGGCGTTGTCAGCCTGCATTTGTAGCGTTGTTTCTATCTCACTGTTGGACAGTTGATATCTGAGGTAGAACTGCCCCGAGGTACGAAGGACATCTTGATGGATGATTTCCGCAAACTCCGACTGAATGTGAAAGAATTCTTGTCTGATGTCCGTGTCCTGGATTGCCGACAAGCTTGCGGCCCAATCTTTGAGATTATTTGGTAGCAGAAGGTGATTATGGTCCCGTACGATCGCCCGCATGTGACGGAGGGCATAGTAGGCATCCTTCTGACCGCCAGACGGCTGCTTGACGCAGGGGACCATCGTATTGTGGGTGAACACGTGCTTGCCGTACCTACGAACCGGCCTGCTGAAGGTGCCTCCAGATCTGGCGTAGCCGGGGAGAACATCATCAAGAACTTTCTTGATATTTGTGTAGTCTTTCTTCGACTGATGGTTCGAGTCGAAATACGTGGCCATGGAATATTTCGAGCTTAAGAGGATGAGTGTGCAATGTGTGTCACTGCACAAAACACGGAATGTTAGAAAAAAAAGAACGACCGAAATCTATGAAATCATATGTTACAGGGCAGTGAGGGGATGACTTACTCGGGAAAGTAAGGCACGAGGAAGTTATCCTTATCTGGGTTTGCCAGAATGATGCCTTCGAGGTATGAACTCGCGACTTGCCGGTCCCCAGCACTGCCCAAGATCTTGGCACGCATGTAGAAGGGGTCGACTATCACGATGTCCGGGGTCTTGTCTCTAATGATCCGCATCTCCATACTCAGAGAAACTAGCCGAATGAAGGTGTAGTGCAGCGGATGAAGGTTAAACATAGCGAAGATGTCATCAAACCGCAGGACGATCTTACCCCCGATGGCGCTATCCACAAAGCCCTTGCCCTCTGGCACCTTGGCCACGAAAACCGGGTATGCCACATCATTCTTGGAGAGACGCCGCTTCTCCAAAGAAAGAACACTCTCATGCAGACTCCGCATAGCACTGGTTGCAGCATTGAGCAGATTAGTCGGTAGCATCCGCCTACCTGCCACATGCACCCTCCTCGAGATATCCTTAGGTGAAGGTGCACCGTCCTGAGCACGGATCGTACTCGGTGCCGGCTGGCTCGCACCCTTGTTACTCTTTCTTTTCCATCCCTTCTTCTTCTGCTGTAATGGGATCGAGTTCTGCTCAGAGACCGCCTTCTTGAGTGTGTTGGGGCTGATAATATTTTGCACCCCGGCTATCTGAGGCTCGGTGAAGGCGGCAGCTGGAGGCGTCTCCTGAGAACTGAACGCCAGATGACGCCTGTTGCAATTGGGTTTCTCTGTGGTACCAGCTAGATCGCGATCGTCTTTTGCAGGGTTGGGTTCTTGAGAAGGAGGCCCCAAGAATACGTCATCGTACCCATGTTCGTTGAAGTACTTATCGACGTTGGTAAATGTACCATCGTCGTCGTCGTCGTCCGGATCTTGTGCCATATGCACTTCCGGCATGTCCGGTAGCATTGCGGCGGTCTTGCCATGGCTTGGCGCCGACACGACTGGCGGTGTTGTCTGTGGGGTGGTGTCCCGCGCCCCCAAACGGATCTGGCTCTTCAGCCAAAGCATGGGCCAGCTTATGCAGGCGCTGAGGGTCATCACATCATCTTCGTCGGCCCCATGGGGTCGATACGGAGGTAACATGTCGTCGAAGCCCGGCAGAACTCGAACTAGTTGAACCCTATAAACGGTGGGTGGCATCGCATTACCGTGGGACACGCGGCTGCCCGGTTGAACGATTCTGCCCTTGGCGACATCGACCAACTCGTCGTTCACGAAGTGCAGGAGAGTGCACGGAACGTCGGCGGCGCCCTGTGAAAACATGTAGGGCGTCAGCGATGCCCGGTCAAAGGCAAGGAGATGAAGTCATCGGCCGAGAGGCTTAATTAGTTACTGTGATGGCGTCGAGCTCGGCTAATGTCGAGGCACCGCCAACGGCGGGCGTGCAATTGACGGAGGGGCCGCTTGCTACCGAGGTGCCGGCGTATTCTTCCCACACCCAGGTGCATTAAGCTGCAATGCCGGCGCCGCCGCGGGAGACACCAATGCCGCCTCCGCCGGAGACACCAATGGCGCCGCCGGCACGTTGCGCGAGTTGCTGCCCATGAAGCTGGGAATCGGGGGCGGCCCTTGTTGGCCGCCCGCCACCCACGCCTGCAGCCCAGAAACCAAGGTAGGTATAATGGCGGTGATCGTCGCTCCCAGTTGGTATTGCACTTGCTCTTCGACCATCTCCGGAATCCGCGCCACTTGTGCCTTGAGTTGTTCAACCTCGCGCTGCTGGCTTTCCGAGCTGGTCTTTCTCTCCTTTCGCCCAGCGGTATAGTATTCCGACCATTTCGTGGACAAGCCTTTGCCGGCCACACGACCAGCTGACGACGGCTTACTGAGCTTATCCTTGTTTTTCATTATGTTCAACGCCCTATTTAAAGGGGTGTCGAAAGGGGAGCTCTGAGACGACCCCGCGCTACTGCTTTCAGTGTCCTGCGGAAGGAACGTGAACCATTTAGAAATTTGGCTTCATTAACTAGAATGCAACCATATATGTAGCTAATTACGCGGGGGTGTATTCCTTACCAGAACTTTCTCAAGCGCCTTGGTCTTCGGATCCGTGGTAAGCTCCTTGGTTACCGGGTCAATCTTGTACCGGGCCCTGACATAGTTCCTGGTCTGCTTGTCACGGTATTTCTCGAAGCGGGGCGGTAGGCCTTGCTCGGCACGCTCCGCGTCCTCCTTGTCCCATATAGGTTCCGCCACTCTGTAACCGCCGGGACCGAGTTTGTGGACCCCTAAGTTCAAGTCCCGCATATCTTTCCCCCACTGACTTGATTCCTCGGATGCGTTGCTCTCGCACTTGATCTTGAACTCCCGGTAGTCATCTTCGCTGATCGAAGGATTTTTCTCCTTGATCTTCTCATAACTATCACCTTTTTCAATCATGCTCTTCACCGCGCCTCTCCAAGTAGCCAGGGCCTTGCTCATCTTCGTGAGGGCGGCACTGTTCACTTTATTCCCTGAGAGGCGTGTGTTTGCGAAGTCACCGGGGAACTTGTATCGTTCGTGCAGCTTCGTGAAGAGGAGGTTGCGCAAATTCCCTCGGTCACGATGCCTTAGGTTCTCGGTGTTGATCGAGACGGTGCTCCGGGGAATGCACCCGAGCTGTCCCGCGTACCCCTTGACTATTTCTTTGGGCGCCGTTGGATGCCCCTGGGAGGACACTTCAGTAAATTCCTCCTTGACGGTGCCGAGCACGTTCGGGCGCCGGTCCTTCCGTTGCCTCTTCGGTTGGCTGCCATCTGTGTGTGCGCCGCCATCATCAGTGGTGGCATCCTCGGCGGCACCATCAGTGGTGTCATCCCCGACGCCACTAGGGGTTGTGTAGTCGGGATCGGTGTCTTCCGCGGCATCCTCATAGCGGTGAGGTTCTTCCTCCATCTCCTGGGACAGCTCCCAGAATGCCTTGCCCGAACCGCCGGCCTCATCGTTGTGGGCCATGTTTCGCTCTAAATAGGAAAAAAATTGGTCAAAAAGTTGGTTATTGTCAAGGAACAAGATCATGGTCTCATCATTTAGGGTTTGTCGACACCGAGGCATCCTAAAAGCTAAGCTTTTATCATTTAGGGTTTGTCGACGCCGAGGCACCCTAAAAGCCTAAGCTTTCATCATTTAGGTTTTTATCGACACCGAGGCACCCTAAAAGCCAAGGTTTTATCATTTAGGGTTTGTCGACGCTGAGGCCCATGCATAACACAAGAGGCAGTTGATCCTACTTAATTAAGTACTAAGATACCCCGGCCCATGCATTAGTCGCAAGTACCCCATATGTCCTATTTTTAGCAAAGTCATGCTAAAATTCACGGAAAATTTCAGCATGACCTTTGCTGAAAATAGGACATATGGAGTACCCGAATTTGCCGGAACGGAAGTTAATCGACATTCCGGCAAACTCAAGGGCCTCTCGGGGTACCTGCAAAATCATCACGACACGATGGTCGGAGACAAAACCCAGCAAACTAGCACCACAATGTGCCTCTACTTTCATATGGATGAAAAGGCCACAGACCATATGGTCCTCTGCTTTCATATGGACAAAAATCAGCTCAACTTATGTGAGCTTCCATTCCAGATCTAATAGGTCACCCAACAAAAAATCATCAATAGTTTAGCAAGTCTGTACCCTCAAGAATGAACATATAGCAATATCTGTTGTCCCCCCATAACATACGGAAATCAAAATCAGCTCAACTTAGATGACAATGTATATACTTTATCACATTATATAGGTGTTGCAACAACGTATATACTTTATCACATTATAAGTCCTCACACCATCAACTATGACAAAATCTGAGAGTATAAGTCTGGTTACATTCACCCAAGTCCAAACATAAAATTTGTCCAACATAGTACATCACACTTTGATAATTTCATAGGATTTAATATACCGAACGAAACCTGACAAGTGATATGTGTTTTAAGTATCTACAGAACAGCCTCTAAAATTTTCATGTTGTAACTTTATTTTAATACCACCTCTAACAGGGCCTAATCTCCCATATCAAAATACTGTACCCAGGAACATATATTTCGGGACAGCAAACTAAACTGATAGCTGCTCTCAAACCGTACATCCAAATGACACAAATAAATACTCTAAAGAAACCTTGAAACTTTATCTAAAACTTATGTAAAGGGGCCAACTCAAAATTCTGAGCCTAGCTAACTCATTTTTCAGATATAAGCTTGCTGTCCAGATTTGACAGTGCAGTTTTCAACCGAACCAAGTTCAGTTTACAGCCAGAGTCACCCCACGATCCAGATTTTCTCTAAAAGGCAACCAACATCTCGCAATATTGCTCATGAATGGGTTATCATCCCTAACTAATTTGGTTAAACAAAGGATCTAGCATAAAATAGGGCTGCTATGCACCTTACATGGATGTTACAAAAACACCGGAAATCCAAGTTCAGTACATGAAACACTCACTAGGTACTATTTTGACCTCACGTAACAAGCCAAGGGTTGAGTTTAGCTCCTATTGACTTAGCTTCCCACTTCCCTCATGTATAAGTAAAAGGCTAGTGAATTAAAAATACAACTAGCTGCAGATTATTAACCTAATACGAATCACAGATAAATAAATTCTGGAGTTATGCTCACAACAGAAATATATGCGCAGGTGTGCAATGAAATCCCTTCACTCGGGGTACAACAGTATATCTTCTAGCCATGAAACCATACCCTGATTCTCCTTTCTTCCTCTTGCCAAAGAGAAGTTGGCTGCAGAGGATGGTCCAACTCAGATCAGCCTGCAGAAGTTCATTGTATAATTCTGTTTAGTTCCAAGCATATACGAATACTCTTCAGAGTGGGCACAAAGATGGAAGCAAACTAATAGCACAAAATGAATAGCAAATTGGCTACTAAAACTATACTGAAACCATGCTGAAACTTTATTGAAACTACTCCTTGCAAGCAAACTGAAACTACTCCTTAGAAGCAAATTGTCTTGGAAGGAGTATTGTGTGCACAAATCTACTCCAGCTAGTTGCTTTCACTTAGAGATTGTTAGGTAGCCGATAGCACAAACAGCATGAGTCATTCTTCAGACCGTTACAAATAGAAACAATGGCAACCAAGGTTAAAAACCAACAATCCTATATATTATTCTGAAACTTGATATATTGAAATGGTTTAGCACTCTCTTTCTGTGTTCATTCAACACTTAAAATTGAGAAAAATAATACCAACTAGGATCGGTATGACCTTTGTTTTTGCATTTTTTGTATGATCAATTAAATCTTCTGCAAGCTTATATGAAAAGGTTCAGCAACTTGAAACGTAACTCTTGCTTGGTGTTCCAAATCATTTCATTTATATTTTAAATAACAGTAGGAATTATTTCATAATAGAATTTACCCCGAAAACAAATTCCTTTAATGCCATTTTCAAACTCTGAGTTGCCTCTGTTGCACTAAAACTAATTCAAATAATTTTTATAAAATTGCCACAAAATTTTTGGGAGACCCTATAATTCCTATAAATCATTTTTAAACAAAGACCCATCCTACTATTTTGAAATTTTTGAGAGAAACACCCACTTTTGCATTCTGATCCATTTTCAGTTTACAACTACAACCCTATTTCCCCTAGCTCCTAAAAATCTACAAAATTATCCCAACACAAGAACAGTACCTACACTCCTTTTTCCCAAACATCTCCTGATCACAAGTTCTAAATTTTTAATAGGCCACATGGATTTGCTGAATCAGCAAAAAACTTTCAAGTACCATAAACACAAGAACAGTCCTCGTCAATATGCCAGCAGAAGCACGCAGCACGCACAAGGGGAGGCAGTAGGCGATGGGGCAGCAGGGCGGACGGTGCGCCGGCTTGTAGAGGCGGGCGACGGCGTGGTGCGAGGCCAGGACGCGCGGGACGCTAGCGGCTATGTGAGGACAGGCAGCAGCGCAGCAGAGCAAGCAGCGTCAGCAGTGGCGGCAAAACAACAGAGCAGCGGCAGCAGAACCATCAGCGATGGGAGCAACATGGGGAAGGGGCGGCCGACGGGGGCAACGGGTGCACGCGACAGAGGGGGGAACGGGGGGGGGGGTGGAGGAGGCTCACCACGGGGAGGGCCAGAGGAGAGCTCGACGAGGCCGGGGACGGGCAAGAGCAGCGGTTGGGGCGACGAGATGTGGGTGGCCGAACGAAGAACGCGGCGACGGCGGCGGCTACGCGAGACCCCGGCTCGAGCTGGTTCCCTGAACGGAAGAAGCCAAATGCGGCGATCCTCCTGGACGTCTTCCCACGCGACGACGACGACGGTGGTCGCGGCAATGACGAGGGGGCCGCGGTGGTGATGGGTGGAGGAGCTGCGGTGGTGATGGGTGCAGGACTGCGGTGGTGATGGGTGGAGGAGCGCTGGAGGTGGGGGCAGGGCGCGCTGGAAAGGGGTCGTCGGTGGCGAGGGGGCTAGGGATCTGATCTGGCGTGGGGGGCGAGGGGAAAGGGATAGAGGGGGGAAAGGGATAGCAATGGCGCACCACCCACGGGTGCGCCATAAGTACATCCATAGCAATGGCGCACCACCGAGGGGTGCGCCATAAGTAACTTTTTTTATTGATAACAATGGCGCACCCTCTCCTGGTGCGCCATTCGTAACTTTTTTTTTATTGATAAAAATTATTACACTATATAGAGGAGATGAGTAGAGGAGGGAGGGAGGGAGGGAGCATTTACATTCGTTGACGGGTGCAGGGGGTCGTGAAAAAATATTTAGTTTCATCTAATATTTTTTTAGAAAATGACAAATCAATTTTGAAAACATTTATGAATGTGAAAAAATATCATCAAATTTCTTATTTGAAAATATTTATGAATATGAAAAAATATCATCAAATTTGTTATTTGAAAATATCATCAAATTTATATTTGAAAATATTTGAAAAAATATCATAAAAATTTGAAAATATTCATGAGTTCACAAAATATTAACAAATTAAATACTTTTTGTGAGTTAGAAATTCAATACCATAATAAACATAATTGAATATTCATGAGGACTAGAACAGAAGAAATATCATTTCGAAATGTTGAAATACAATCGAGAAATGAAGACTACGATTTAAATACAATCGATCTTAGCTAGCTATGTTTTCACAATCTTCTTGCCCTTCTTTTTCGCAAATGGAGTTCTTCTGTTGAACGGACGTCCTTTAGGTAGGGTGGTCCTTCTTCTTCTTGTGGTGTATGGCACTTCATCGTCGTCGTCATGTTCCATCTTCGGGTCGCCGTACTTGTCGAAGTCTTGCTCATTGGCGACTCCATCCATTCCGATGATCTTCCTTTTGCCTCTCCTCACGACAACACGACTGGGCTTTGACGGGTCGGTAATGAAGAAGCATTGGTCCACTTGGGAAGCCAGTACCCATGGCTCATTTTTCGCGGTGACGTTTGCGCCCGCGGTCTTGGATTTGGCTTCGGGTATAACCATGGTGGTGAAATACCGGTCTTCTTTTATGACGCTCTTGGCCCATCTGACACGGAACATCGGGACCTTCTCTCCAGCGTAGCTCAGCTCCCAGATCTCCTCGATCCTTCCGTAGTATCTGTCCTTGTCAACCTGTGTAGGATTCCATCGTTACCCCGGAGTTCTGATAACCATCGCTCTTCATGTCCTTGTCCTCGGTGTAGAATGTGTAGCCGTTGATATCGTATGCCTCATAGGTCATCAGGTTGTGCTCGGCGCCCTGTGAGAAGGCGAATATGAGTTTTTCTTCCGCGGAAGAATCCTCATGTAAAGGGTACGATAGAAGCTTCTTCTTGAACCAACGCGTGAAACATGAGTTGTGCTCTTTGATTATATCTCCGTCCGTCCTCTGTTGGCCTCGGTCATTGTACGTCTTCTCAATAAAGGTTTTGTGCTCTACCACCCAAGGATCGACCACGTCTATGTGTTGTAGCGCGACTAGGTTTGCTCTTTCAAAGTCGGCAAGTCGACCCTCGAAGTCGACATGCATTTCGCGGCGACCCTCGCGGTGACCCCATCCAGCGAGCCTGCCGAGGTGCCTGTTGACGGACAGACCAACGGGTTCTCGATGCCTAGATAATTCGTGCAGTAGGAGATGCACTCTTCGGTCAAAAAGCCCCTGGCTATGCTTCCCTCTGGACATGACATGTTGCGAACGTATCCTTTTGATGACACCATTCATCCTTTCGAACGACATCATGCTGTGCAGGAACGTCGGCCCGAGTTGGATGATATCCTCCACGATATGGACCAGCAGATGCACCATAACATCGAAGAATGTGGGTGGGAAGTACATCTCAAGCTCGCATAGTATCGCCAACCGACTTCCGAGAGATGACGTCGAAAAAGTTGCATAGGCCAAATAGAGTTTCACGGACGTGCGCGTCCATGATCCCACGGATTACAACTGGAAGTATCTGCGTCATCAGCACGTGACAGTCGTGAGACTTCATCCCACTGAACTTCTGCTTCGCCGAGTCTAGGTATCTGCTTATCTTCCCCGCGTAACCGTAAGGAAGTTTTACTCCTATGAGGCAGGTGAAAAACTGCTCGATCTCCTCCTGACTTAGAGTGAAGTATGCGGGAGGGTAGTCATTTCCGGTCTTCTTGGCCTTTTTGCCTTTGTGACGACTTTCCGTGTCCTGCTTCACCTCATCATCATCATCATCATCATTAGCGTGAAGCAGGGTACCAAGCAGACTCTCGCACACATTCTTCGTGATATGAATGACATCAAGGCTGTGAGGCACATGGTGGATCTTCCAGTATGGCAAGTCCCAGAAAACAGACCTCGTTTTCCATACCTTCAGCAGCGGCTCTGGCGCCTTTCGCTTCTTTCCCGGCTCTGGCGCCTTTTGCTTCTTTCCCGACAGTGGGCAATCTTTCCAATTTTTCAACAGCTCGTCTATTTCCTCGCCCCTCCTCGTACGCGGGCGTCTTCAGGGTTCGGTTTCACCATCGAACAGATCCTTGCGTTTTCTCCATGGGTCATCGTCGTGAAGCCACCTTCGATGTCCCATGAACACGGTTTTCGAAGACCCGAGATCTCTATCTAGCTAGCGATACGTTGTGTCATCCATGCACCTTACGCATCCAGAAAATCCGTGGACCACCTGCCTCGCGAGATATCCGTAACCGAGATAGTCGTGCACCGTCGTGAGTAGTGCGGTTCTCATAGGGAGATATTCTTTCTCTGAGGCGTCCCACGTATTGGCTGGCGTTTTCCACAGCGTGTCTAGCTCCTCTTTCAGCAGCCCCAGATACAGATTGATGTCGTTCCCTGGTTGTTTCAGCCCTTCAATTAGCATACTCATGTGAATGTACTTCCTCTTCATGCACAACCAGGGGGAAGGTTGTACATCCACACAAACACAGGCCAGGTGCTATGTGTGCTTCTCTGGCTGCCAAACGGACTGACTCCATTGGTGCTCGCGCCCAGCACGATGTTCCTTGGATCGTCCCCAAATTCTGGGTGTTCAAAGTTCAAATCTTGCCACTGGCTCGCATCCTTAGGTTGACTCAGCATCTTCTCTTTTTTATTTGTCTCCGGATCATTTCCGTCATCTTCTCGCTTCTTCTCCTCCCTATCCGCGTGCCAACGCAGGAGCTTTGCTAGCTTAGGGTCCGCGAAATACCGCTGCAGACGAGGAGTGATCGGAAAGTACCACACCACTTTTCGAGGAGCTTTCTTCCTCTTCTTGTATCGAGTGACGCCGCACACCGGACATATGGTAGACTCCGCGTGCTCGTCCCGATAAATGATGCAATTGTTGATGCACGCATGGTATTTCACGTGCGGTAAATCCAGAGGACACACGATTTTCTTCGCCTCCTCGAAACTGGTCGGGCACTTGTTCCCCTTGGGAAGACGTTCGTGCCAGAATGACATGTTCTCGTCGAAGCATGCGTCGGTCATTTTATGTTTTACCTTCCTCTCCAGAGCCATGAGCGTTACTTTAAGGCGGGTATCCTCGGGCCTGCATCCTTCATACAATGGAGTAACCGCGTCTATCTCCAATTGATCCAGCTTGGCTTTCTCTCGGGCAGCAGCTCTTGCGTTATCCGTCTGCTTGAGAAGCAGCTATTGAATATGAGGGTCCTAAACCCAGCCCATCGATGGTCCATCGTCGTCTGCTCCGGCATCTTCATCTTCATGATCATGCCCTTCGACTTGATCTTCCTCATCATCATGTCCTGCATCTTCTACATGATGACTGTGTACAGCATCACCGTCGTGATCATGTCCTGGAGATTCTTCGTCCTCTCGCCCGCCCTCGCCGCGGTGGTTGTCTTGCTGCCCTTCCTCATTTCTTGCCCGGCCATCATGGACGACTTCATAGTCATCTTCATCACCTTGCCACCGATAGCCATCCATGAAACCCGCAAGAGCAGGTGGTCCCGCACCTGCCCGGAATCCGAGTCTGCAATAAGGCTCTTCAGCTTGCATCTTTGACACGGACATCTTATCTCCGTCTCGTTCTTTTGAAGCATCTCAGCCTTCGCGGAGCTCAAAAACCTATTCACAATTCCTTCGGTCATCGTGCGGACCATGGTCCCCTGCGGGGTAGAGCAAAATGATACTTTAGAACCAAGAAAAATTTTGGCATGACTTTGCCTAAAAATAGGACCAAAAAGAATGCATAGTGCCAAATTCTCGCCGAAACGGAAATGAATCAACATTCCGGCAAAATATTGGCAACTATCGCATTTCAAATACCGGTACCTGCAAACACAAACATATATGCAACACCACAAACGTACGTAGATCTGGGTAGGCCATAAAAAGTGCAACCAAGGAAACACACACACGGATAGATAAATGGGGTCGTGCAACCAAGGAATGAGCTCAAAATGTGAAATCAATGGAAAATGCTCTTGTTGCACAACGCTAGAGAGACGCTAGCATGATTGCACAATAGGCGGATATGAGACTTGTGCACAACCTACTAAGAAAAAATGCAATGACTTATATATCAAGTATGCTATCTATATATGATTCCCGGTGTTTCTCTCAAGATGATCCAAGATGATCGGATATGACAATGTTATATGCAATGTGGTATGATGCTATGGCTATTGCTTACAAGCTCTTTGTTTTTTTCTTTGCATAAAATCTTATTTTTTTTGATATGGCCACAATGTGAAATGCACAAACCAAGATAGCAATTGTGTATATACGGGAACAATATTGTGACACAAGGGATGATATGATATCAAGATGGTACCAATATGATATGGTATATATACAATGGAAGGTGTAGATCGATGATCACTAATGTCCACAAGTAACGTTACCAGCAATACTCAAATGGCTAGTCTCGATAGGCAAGTGACGCAAAATGGCTCGGGGGTTAAGAATACTATGGCAAGAAGAATGTACAATGATGGGATACCACGATACCAAGATGATATAGAGGTTACTGTTTTTGCTTATGGTTATGGTGTCAAAATGGTGAAGTGGTCGTTGTTGATGACTAATCTATGGCAATGATGAGAGGCGGTGCTCTTGATGTAGAACCGTTTCTAATTAGCCGAAACACCTTAGGAAAACGGAAAAACCACGAACTCAAAATCTCCAAAGGCAAATGTCAAGTGGTTGTAGCAAAATGAGGTGGTGGTTTTGGAAGCTACATGGGATTGCGGAAGTGAATGATGGGTTTTAGAGTATGCAATGTGGAAGTGGAGGTTATGTTGGTTGACTATACACACTGTCGGAGTTGAAGTCACAATCCCTAAGTAGAGGAAACACCTTAGGAGGCACAAACCACAACTCGGACAAGCTCAAACAAAATTGGGTTAACCTGAGGTGGTGGAAATGTATGGTGGGCAAGGTTATGCGGAAGTTATGGTGGTGGTTTATGAATAAATAACCGTCCCTAAGTAGCAAAAACACCTTAGGAGACTCAAATCACTACTGAAACAACCTCAAATGCAATGGGGATCAAAATGGGTTAGCTTGCGGAAGGCTATGGTGGTATTGCGTACGATATGGTGGAAGGCCTAGGAAAAGATGCCAAAGTTCCAAAAATTTGATGGTATTAAAAGGTGGTGAAACAAATGTGAGGACCTCTGGCACGTCGTTAGCTTCAAAACGAGCCAAAGAACACTCAAATCGGGGTTCGGAGCCAAAAGTTCTGATGAAACAGTGAAAGAGGCTGATGCTGAAATTTCGGGGAAAGTTTCTGGTTAGGCCGGAAGTTCTGGGCCTAGGGCCGGAAGTTTCGGGCTCCAGAAGTTCTGGAACGTGGCCGGATGTTCCGGGGGTCGTAGAAAAAGTCTCGGGGAAGCCGGGGTATTTTGGGTAAACTCTTTGTTTAGCCTGAAAGTTCCAGGGGAGTCCGGAAGTTCCATGGGTCGTGGAATTTCTTCCGGGACGAACCCTAAACTCCAGATCTGAGAACGGGGGCGGAAAAACACGATTTTCCGGGGCAAAGTTGAGAAGATTTCGTGGATGGAAATGGGGGAAAAGACGGGTAAGGCTAGATCCACTTGAAAGACAATGAATCCATGGATCAAAATCAACAAAACATTATCCAAACAAACAAGTCACAAAAAAAATTGGGGCTATTTTTTGTGGGAATTTTCGAAGTTAGGACGAAATCAAGCAAAACAAGGCTGGAAAGGGGGGGAGTAGGGGATCCAATACGTGATCAACGTTCCTCTGATACCAATATGATGTAGGGTAGAACCCTAGATGCCCAATCTTTCACGATTGGTGCGGATCCCACGAAGAACATGAAGAACATAAGGGGAAAAACACGAAGGAAAACACGAGAGGAATCACTCAAACAAACAAGATTCGATTACACATGTGCTAAATCCTCAAAACACAAAGAGATACACGACCCATGATCAACAAAGGACGATATAAGTAGCAAGTTCTTCTCCGTGAGGAGGTCTTGAAGGTCTTCCCGTTAGGGGTCTTGAATCCAAGATGGATCTTCTCCGTAGAGGCCGCGGTCTCTCTCGGTGGAGTAGATCCGGATGGATGAGCAAATCTCCATCTCTCAAATGAGCTATCACTATGCTAACCCTAGAATGGAGGAGGGGATGGGTATATATAGTGATAGCCACAAAGGGGTAAGTGAGGGGTGAAAGGGTACATGGCCTCGGGCCGAGTCTCTGCGTGCAGGTAGGGCCGGAAGTTCCGGGGACGGTTGGAAGGTCCAGGCGCCGGAGGTTCCAGACGAAGGTCCGGGCAGGGTCCAGGCTATCCAGAGAGTTTGCACGCTCTTGGTCAGCCTCGGTGCAGCAGGGCCGGAAGTTCCGGGATGGCCGGAAGTTCCAGGCGTCGAAAGTTCCGGGCAGGAGGCCGGAAGTTCCCTGCTTTCCAGAAGCTAATCCATGCTTCTTCTTCCTTCTCTTCCACGCTTCCCTCATGGATGGTGTAGTTGTTCCTTGGCGCTTGCACTCCTCCTCGACATCCGTGAAGCTCTGACAATACCTATGTATGCACACGAGTGGAGTGTCAAGTAGTATACCATCCTCAAAAGGGTCAAGTGAGCACGTGTAAAGGAGATGATTCACCTTTGGGTATGTGAAGTAGATGTCGCACGTGTCACTCGCCAAACGGAGTCTTGACAGGGTGATATCCGTAGGATGCTCCGCATCAGATGTGGGGGCCAAGATCAAGGCCATCATGTGCGCTAGAGACAACCCTCGGGGAGCCAGGCTGGTGCCGGCCTACTCCAAAGAGATCCCGCCGACTATCGAGGTGAAGTGTTTCTGGCCAACCAACTTGCTGGTACATTGCTTATTTGTGTATGTGACTACAGTGTTTTGATGTGTTCGCTTCTCAGGAATTCTAGAACATGATTTCCGACATCCCAACGGTCGATCGGTCGCCTGAAGACGCGGTGAGTGATTCTAAGCGCCGATACTCGAAAGAGGCTGACGATGACGATGTCGACAATGACGAGGAGAGTCAAGAGGATGAGAGCATGGAGGATGGGGAGGAGGCCAAGTCCTCTCAGTCCTATGAGGCCCCCAAGGAACCCCGCATGAAGTGATAGAGGTGAAGCTTTCCTGATGTTTCGATCAGATAGCTATCATTTTCTGTGGGAGTCAACTTTGACAATCCGACTACGAACGTGCGAAGACGTCGCACCTTAGCAATCGCTAAACCAACTTCCGAGGGGTTATTGACCACGCCGGAGCACGATCTACCTCACCACGAGGGTCTATTTCCTGCGAGCAAACAAAGAACAAGCAAGAAACTGAGATAGCAATCTGGATATTGCGAATATAAGAGGAAAGCTTTATTGATGAAAGTGGGGTTCCCTAACGTCTTGGTCTGGCCGTTGAACACAAACAAAGTACGCGAAGTCGCAACTATGACGAACTCTAAATCTAAACAAAACTCAAAGTCTAAATGACACCCTAAGGGCTATATATATGGAGGAGTAGAGGGGAATTTTGTGACCCCTTGTAGGAGGGGTCCGAAACAAACCCTAACTTTGTTTGCCCACACATACGGACTCTAAAAATAGCCTATACTGAAGTATTTCAGAATTACATGGGCCTGGTCAAAAAATAAGTTGGCGCAGCACCTAATATAAGGTATGGAAGAAATTTATGAAGGGGCATCTTGTATATTTCGTCCATGTGCTTGTAGGTCATCATGGAGGCTTCAAATTGCTCAAATATGCACTAGAAATGCCATTCTAGATCCCTTTGCTTGATCCTGCTCCAGTGTTCATCCCTGTTGTCCATGCTAGGCTGATCATTAGTAATCAACACTAATGTATCCAATTTAGGCGGCATCATATTCTCATGAACATTAGAATTGTCACCAAGAAATGAAATTACCTGGTAATTCAATTGGCGTGCGCGAGCTCTAGTAACTGGTCTAGTATGTATAGCAGCTGGGGCTGTGGGTATAACAATGGTATTTATGTCCTCATCATCCTCCCCTTCTTGAAATGAAGTCGTTCTCGACAGAAGCTCATCTTCCTCACCCAAATAAGGCTTCAAATCTGCAATGTTAAAATTGGGAATAGCCCCGAAATCTGCAGGCAGCTCAAGTTTATATGCATTATCATGTATTTTCTCCAACACCTTAAAAGGACCATCAGCACATGGCATTATCTTTGATTTGCATAAATCAAGAAATCTATCCTTACGCAAATGTAACCAAACAAGATCTCCAGGTGCAAACACAACATGTTTTCTACCCTTATCTCCAGCAAGATTATATTTAGCATTCATACGCTCAATGTTCTCCTTAGTTAACTCATGCATCTTTAAGATCAATTCAGCACATTTTTTAGCATCAAAATTAACCTTCTCCGAAGATGGAAGAGGCAAAAAATCAATAGGTGCACAAGGTAGAAAACCATACACAATCTCAAAAGGGCACATCTTAGTAGTAGAATCCAGTGAACCATTATAAGAAAATTCAATATGAGGCAAGCATTCTTCCCACATTTTGTTGTTATTCTTCAAAACAGCCCTACGCATAGTAGACAAAGTTCTATTGACTACTTCAGTTTCTTCATCAGTTTGAGCATGACATGTAGTACTAAAAAGTAGTTTAGTCCCCAACTTAGCCCATAAACATCTCCAAAAGTGGCTAAGAAATTTAGTATGACGATTTGAAACAATAGTATTTGGCACACCATGCAAGCGAATAATTTTACGAAAGAACAAATCAGCAACATTAGCAGCATCATCTCTTTTATGACATGGTATGAAGTGTGCCATTTTTTAAATTCCATCCACGCAAAAAATATGCTATCCCTCCCCTTCTTTGTTCGAGGTGATCCTAAAACAAAATCCATAGATATATCCTCCCATGGAACACTATGTACAGGCAAAGGCATATATAAACCATGATGATTAAGTCGTGACTTAGCTTTTTGACATGTAGTGCAGGGAGCAAAAAAACGGTCAACATCCTGTCTCATCTTTGGCCAAAATAAATGTGTAGCAAGTACGTCCTCCATCTTCTTTGCGTCAAAACGTCCCATTAATCCTCCTCCATGCACCTCCGGCAACAACAAAAGATGAATGGAGGTAGCTAGAATGCATAGCTTGTTAGCACGAAACACAAATCCATCATTAACGACGAACTTGTTCCATGTTCTCCCTTCTTTACAATTCTGCAATACATCATTAATTTCAGCATCATGCGCATATTGATCTTTGATGGTCTACCAACCAAATATTTTAAAGTCAAGTTGTGAAAGCACAGTACAGCGACGAGACAATGCATCCACAATAACATTTTCTTTATCCTTCTTGTGTATTATGACATAAGAAAAAGTCTCAATGAATTCAACCCATTTAGCATGTCTACGGTTCAGTTTTGCTTGACTTTGAATATGTTTCAAAGATTCATGATCATAATATATAACAAATTCTTTGGGCCATAAATAATGTTGCCATGTTTCTAAAGTTCGAACAAGAGCATCACATTCAGACTAGGCCCTTATCATAAGTAGAATAGTTCACACTAGGCCCACTCAAATTTTCAAAAAAGTATGCAACAGGTTTACCGTCTTGTAATAACACACCTCCCAATCCAATTCCACCAGCATCACATTCAAGCTCAAAAGTCTTACTAAAATCAGGAAGTTGGAGTGAAGGAGCATGTGTCAACTTATCTTTCAATACCGTGAAGGCTACTTCCTGTGCGGTACCCCAAACAAAGGTGCAGCAATGGTGCTGAAATCTCTCAGAAAACTCCTATAGAAACTAGTGAGTCCAAGAAAAATCCTCACTTGTGTGACCGCTTTGGGCTGCGGCCAACTCTCAATAGCTTCAATTTTGGCTTTATCAACTTCAATTCCCTGTGGAGAAACAACATAGCAAAGAAAAGATACTTGGTCGGTGCAAAAGGTGCACTTCCCAAAGTTACCAAACAAACGTGCATCACATAGAGCAGTAAAAACAACATGTAAATGTTCCAAATGTTCCTCCAAAGATCTGCTATAAATCGGTATATCATCAATGTAAACTACCACAAATCGTCCAATGAAAGCACTTAAAACTTCGTTCATTAATCTCATGAAAGTACTAGGTGCATTAGTTAACCAAAAAGGCATGACTAACCACTCATGTAATCCAAACTTAGTTTTAAATCTCGTTTTCCATTCATTTCCCAATTCATACGAATTTGATGGTATCCACTACACAAATCAACTTTGGAGAATATTGTAGAGCCACTCAATTCATCAAGCATATCATGTAGCCTAGGAATAGGATGACGATAACGAATAGTGATATTATTAATGCCTCTACAATCAACACACATTCGCGATGTACCATCCTTTTTGGGCACTAGTATAATAGGAACAACACAAGGACTAAGGGATTTGTGTATATTACCTTTATCTCGTAGCTCCTGTACTTGACGTGTAATCTCCTTCGTCTCCTCTGGATTGGTACGGTATGGTGCTAAGTTAGGTAGCGATGCACCAGGAATTATGTCAATTTGATGCTCAATCCCTCGAGTAGTTGGTAATCCCGGTGGCACGTCTTCTGGAAAGATGTCAGCGAACTCCTGCAAAATGTTAATGACAACAGGAGGCAAAGAGGAAGGCACATCCTCGAATGAACATAATGCCTCTTTGCACACAAAAGCATATCAAACAGATTTGCTGATATCTAGATCATCAATATCAGATTAGGTGGCAAGTAAACATGCACTTGTCAATTTAATTTCAGAACAACACTAGATGGTTTATTATTAGGCTTCATTTGTTGCTCAAATTCTTTTGCCACAATCTTATTTTCACTCTTATTTTCCTCCTATTTTGCTTCATTAGCTCTATTAATATCATCTTTCAAAATAGAATTAGGAGACATAGGAAGCAAAGTAATATGTTTATCCTTATGAACAAGAGTATACTGATTGTTTCTACCATGGTGTACATAATTTTTACCAAATTTCCATGGTCTACCAACTATTAAGGAACATGCTTGCATGGGTACAACATCACAATCAACATAATCAGCATATGTAGAAATACTAAAATGCACACAAACAATATGTGTTACCTTAACATTGCAGCTGTTGTTGAACCATTGGATGTAGTAAGGATGTGGATGTGGTCTTATGGTGAGAGATAGCTTCTCCACCATCTCCATGCTAGCAAAGTTGTTGCAGTTCCCTCCATCTATGATGACGCGCACAGAACGTTCCTTCACAATTCCCTTTGTATGGAAAAAATTACGCCTCTCATTTTGCTCAGCTTATGTGACTTGCACACTCAAAACACGTTGAGCAACTAAACTTTCATACCTGTCAGCATCTTCAGCAACCATGTATTGCGTCTCATGATTAGAATCATCTCCACCGTGTTCTTCACTTGTAATAAGGGCCAAAGTCTCCTCACCATAGTCACTAGCGGACTCATACCCACCATCCTCAGTAGCAATCATAACACGTGGAGATTTGCATTCTCTCGCATAATGACCTCTACCCTTACAACGACGACAAATAATATCATGTGTGTGCCCTGTTGATGCCATGGATGAAAAAGAGCTCTGTGCAGGCCTAGTAGGTGTGCTCTTGGCAGATAGTGGTGGTAGTGCCTGCTTTCTTGTATCACGGTTGGAGGTGGCAGCAGACGAAAGTGCTGGTGTAGCAGAACGTGTGGAAGTAGAAGATGCACGCGGTGTCCATGATGAAGGTCGACCTGTAGAAAAATTAGTCCGCGCCAATGCCTGTCGATCATGCACTTCACGTTCAGCTTTGCAAGCAAGATAGAATAAACGAGTGATATCGTTATACTCCTTATACTCTAAAATTGTCTGAATCTCTCTATTTAATCCACCCATAAAACATGCAAGCATGGCTTCATTATACTCAACAATAGCACATCTAATCATGACAGTTTGTAATTCCTGATAATACTCCTCTACAGAATGTATTCCTTGTCTCGAACGCTATAGTTTTTGAAGTAATTCATGTTGATAATAAGGTGGAACCCAACGAGTACGCATAGCAGTTTTCAAAGCAGCGCAAGTAGTAGGGATACTAGCATGATATAATCTACAATGTTCAGACCACCAAACAGAAGGAAAACTAGTGAATTCACAAACAACAACAGAAACATGTCTATCCTTAGGATATTGTAAGCATGTGAAACGTTGTTCAGTTTCTAACAGAAACATGTCTATCAGGAATATATCTTCCCTCAAACGATGGAATATTCAATTTTAGTTTAGGAATATGGTCATAATCTCGTACCTGATGTGGTGCTGCAGCCCTACCATTGTGATTATATGCATGAGCTTGACCTGCTGGTGGTGGTGCTAGTGGTTGCCCATAGTTCTGATTTTGATCAACCTCATCCTCGTAATAATCCTCCACCTCTGCAGTAGCGGCATGAGCTACAAAAGCATTAACAGTAGTAGCAGCGGCACCAGAAGTTTGTCCTGGCTAAAGAGGAACACACTGTGCTCGCCCTACTGGATCGCAGCGTGGAGGTGGTTGTTGATATTGTTGCAGTGGTGTAGCAGATGCGGGTTGTGGTTGTGGTAGACGTGCGAGTACTTCATCGAAGTTGGCGTCCAACTTGGTGTCAATTGTCTTCTCAATGTCATCAATCCTCTCTAGTGCCTTTCCAAAGTTGGCCATCACATCTTCCACCCGTTGGCTCAATATTTGCTGAAATTTATCATGAAGCACTTCTTCGTCATGTTCTCCCAGTCACTCTCATCGGCTTGTGATTCTGCCATCGTTAGAAGTAGTAGAAACACACATATTATGATCCTACAGACTACTAAAAAGTCGTGGTAGTGGGGTGTCACAAATCCGTCAAGCAAATATCATATTCTTACCAATTCTTACCCAACAGCAGGTGGTGATCGGCAACCGTGGTAGTCAAAACTCGCAAAGCTTGGAAAGCGTGGTCGTGGTAGTGGGGTGTCACAAATCCGTCAAGCAATTTTTTTTTCTTTTTCGACTGCCCGGACCCAAAAACTGGAAACTGCTCAAAAAAACTTTCTATAACGGTGACTGTCTCAAAATGCTTGGAAACACCTAAAAATAGGATAGCCAGATTTTTTTTGACAAGTGCGTTTTTGGAAAATTTTGGGCCTAAACGGAGGGTGGTTTGTAGAATCCTCTTTTGGAAACCAACCTCTTCTACGGACGACAAAAGATTGATGGAATCCGAAACCTACTCACACAAGGAAAACGAATATGAGTACAGATGGATCTGGAAAGCAAACCTAATATGGGATGGACTCGGATTAGTGGTGGTATATGGACTCAGATCGGTGGTGGTATATGGACTCGGAGCAGTGATGGTATATGGACTCGGATCGGTGGTGGTATATGGACTCAGAGAAGTAGCGGATAAGCGGTGGTGGTATATGGCAGCGGCGATCACAATGGTGCGGCGGCAGCGTGACAACTTGTGAACAGAACTCGAAACTTTAAAGAACTAGACGCTAAGACCAGCAACTTGACACGACGATGTAACCGCGAATTCAACAATGCAAATACAGAAAAGATTATGAAATGGCTCAGATTTGTTTGGATATGATGAACTAACCCTAAATTTTTTCTGGCTTTTTCGGACTGTAGGTATGAAGAGCAGACTCGCTCTAAACTACGAAAAACTATAAAATCTTACCGAGCAACCTGGAAATCTGATACCACTTTATAGAGGCGAAGGTGTCCTGATGTTTAGATGAGATAGCTATTGTTTTCTGTGGGAGTCGACTTTGACGATCCAATTACAAATGTGAAAAGACGTCGCGCCTTCGCAATCGCTAAACCAACTTCCGAGGGGTTATTGACCACGCCAAAACATGATCAACCTGACCACGATGGTCTATTTCCTACAAGCAAACGAAGAACAAGCAGAAAATTAAGATTGCAATCTGGATATTCGAATATAAGAGGGAAGCTTTATTGACAAAAGTGGGGTTTTGTGACGTCTTGCTCTGGTCGTTGATAACAAACGAAGTACGCGAAGTTGCAGCTATGGCAAACTTTTAATCTAAACAAAACCCAAAGTCTAAACGACGCCCTACGGGCTATATATATGGAGGAGGAGGGGGAATTTCGTGACCCCTTGTAGAAGGGTCTGAAACAAACCCTAACTTTGTTTCCCCACACATACGGACTCTAAAAACATTATACTTAAGTATTTCGAAATTACATGGGTCTGGCCCAAAAATAAGGTGGCGCAGCACCTCAAATAAGCTATGGACGAAATTTATGAAGGGGCATCTTATATATTTCGTCCATGTCATTGTAGGTCATAACGGAGGGTTCAATGTGCTCAAATATGCACTATAAACACCATTCTGGATCCCTTTGCGAAAGCCTTCATCTCCATGCTTGATCCTACCCCAGTGTTCATCCAATTTAGGCAGCATCATATTCTCATGAACATTAGAATTTTCAGCAAGAAGCAAAAGTACTTGGTAACTCAATTGGCGTGCACGAGCTCTAGTAATTGGTCCAGTATGTATAGTAGCAGTAGCTATGGGTGTAACAACGGTATTGAGGTCCTCATCATGAAGGCACAAGATGATCCAAGTGGCAAGGCCGGAGGGGCGTCGCAGTCGACTGCTTCAGAGCGGACGACTTGTAGATCCAAGCGTGCGTGCGCCGAGGCTCGGAGCTTGGCGAAGAAGCAACCCAAGCTGCCCAAGCGGGTTTCTGTGAAGCCTCAGAAGGCCACGGTGCTGATCAGGGTGGCGGTTTTCCGTGGCTTCGATGTCAGTATCTTTATTGGTTCTTTATTTGTTTTTGTGGTGATCTGCTTGCTGACCGAGTGCTGTTTGAAACTTGTAGCAATGACACCTCGAAAACTTATTCGGACCCGCATGCCCACAAGCCAAGTCCGAGCGACGCTGATGCGGCGGATGCCGCCACCTCCAAAGGTATGTTGCATCGACTGACTTGGACGTTCAGGTCTTCTCCGACTGAACTCTGATGATTTTCTTGGTTCATATATTCGTGCAGCCCCACCTGAGATCATCTAGCTGGATGATGATGAGAGGGCCGACCCGCCCAATCCGGATGCCATCAAGGAGGGAGTGCCGTGTGCTGACGTGTCCATACCGGATGCTTCCCCTCGCCAAGGCTCCTATCGCCAACTGGGTGTTCATGATCCAGTGGGGGCACGCTGAGTACACCCACTGGGTGTAGTACCGGAGCCTCTTGTCGACTAGGTTTAGTCGTCAAGAGTCTTTGAACATTTTTTTTGTGTGTGTGTGTTTTTCTTGTCGTGTTCACTCGGAGTCTAGCCGGCACGTATCCGATTGGTCACGATTCAGTGAGGGCACGCCGAGTGCACCCTGTAACGCCCCGGATTCAATGCGCTAGGTGTCTCCCAGTTATTCGCCGACTTTGGCATGTCATCATCTGCATTTCATCTTCATGTTTTTCAAAACTTGCATCCGTTCGGGTCCTCCCAGTTCTCTCCGTTGTCCGTTCTGAGCCCCGACACTCTCACACGCGCCGTCCCCCCTCTCAGCCTTGTTTCGTGAGCGAGAGAAAAACGGTCTCGGAATGGGCCGAGATTTGCCGAGTGGCCTTGGTATATCACCGATAGACCGCCCGTCAAATTTCGTTCCATTTGGAGGTCGTTTGATGCCCCAAGGTTAACCGTGTAACCCCGAAGCCCCTTTTGTCTTGCAGCCCAATACCCCTCCAAATCAGCCCACTAACCCAGCAAACCCCCCTCCATGCTCTCCGCCGTTCGATCACGATCGTGTGGGCGAAAACCGCACCCCATTTGGACTGTCCTAGCTCCCTCTACCTATAAATTATTCCCCTTCCCCGAAATTCTCGGGCAAACCCTAGATCAAACCTCCCTCTCGCCCGTCGGACATGTCCGCCCGCCGCCGGACGCATCCACCGCCACCAGCCACATCGCTCCAGCCAATCCGAAGCTGCCACGTCGCCATCCGCCGCCCCGCAGCCACTCAGGGCGCACCACGTCACCGCTGCCGGCGCCCACTTCGCCGGGGCCCGAACGAGCCCAGATCCAGCCCTCCCTGGGCCTGAGTCGGGCCGCCGTCCGCCCGTCGCCGCCTCCCACAGGCGCCCCCGCGCCACGGGCGCCCGAGCCGCCGTCAAGCCGTCGTGGCCTCCTCCCGGCGCCCCGTGCCTTGCCGCCTGGCGCGCGCCGCCGCAGCGCCCTCAGGCCGGCGCCCTGTCCCCGTCGCCTTCCTGCCACGCCCCACCTCGCCCCGTGCCCCCTGCTCCGCCTCCGCGTCTTCCCCGCCGCCGACGAGCCTCGCCGGAGTCCTCGCGAGCTCGCCGGAGTTCTCTCCGGTCAGATCCATCCCGGGTGGATGAGATCCACCCGCTCGTCCAACCAAGCAACCGGCTCCATCCAGTTTTCTGCGAGGTGAAATATGTCTAAGTCCCAGATTTTCAAACTGCATGTGTGCATCTTTTACCTGCATAACTTCATGTGTGTTACTCCGCTTTGTGCGTGTGATATGTCAAAATGTTCATCATGAGGTGCTCTTCATTTCGTTCCATTGTGCCATGCTTGTTTGAGTCTATTTCTTGATGCCCTAGTCGTCATTGCAAGAGTGCTATATGATGTTAACCTGCTGAGACTGTTATAACTTGCTGATTTGTTATTTTCGTTGCATTTTGTGTGCATCCTATGAGCATGAGCTCTACATGTGTTTTGAACTACATCATGCCATCTTTACAGGGGTGCTTGTCTTATATTTTTGTGATATATGTGGTGACTAGCACAAGCATGCAAATTAGCCTCCGTGATGTTGCTGATTTTTGTGACTTGGTCATTTCTGCCAAGTGTGTAGCTGTAATATTGTGATGCCAGGTTAACCTGCTGCTACCATGAGTTCACTGAGGTTGTTTTATTATACATGTTATGCTCTATCCATCCATGCCCTTGGTTGCATTTATAGCCTGCTGTAGCTTGTTGCAAACTTGCTCTCAAATTGCTAAATAATGTTGCTGTCAGCCTGTTAACATGAAGTTCAGTTTTGACATGTGTTTTGCTAGTGATCCATGCACCCTATGAATTTGCTCTTGCCATGCTTAGCTTCATAATTATGCCATCTTACTGTTGGATGCCTTCACATGCCATGAAATGCTTTGTGATTAGTGATTTGAGCTCGCAAAGATGCCTTCATAATTCTGTTTATGCCATGCTCGGTTTTTCTGCCGAGTCTGAATCTGTTTATGAAACTTGCTATGTTTACATGGGTGCCATCATATCTTCTGTACCTTTTTGGCTCATGATCATTAAGGGACTTTTGTTCTATGCAATTAGTAGATTCATGCCATGCCTTTGTTTGCTATGATCTATTCTTGTAGCATGCTGTTTGATAGCTTTAAACTTAGCAACCTGATGTTATTTCTGCCATGCACAGTGATTATTATTTGCAGTCTTGTCATGTCCTTTTGAGCATGTTCTAGTGGTTTCTGGAGATGACTCAGTGTTCATTTTTTTATAGTGCTATACCTGTACATCACATCCATGCCTTCTGTTTTCATGTTGATGTGCTGTAGCATATTGTTTTGATGCTTGCTAGATGCCTAGTTGCTATTTTGGACATATTGTTGTTATGTCTTGTTTGGAGTGTATGTGTTGCACCGTTGCTCCGTTTTGAGCATGCTCTATATGAAACTTGCTTAGTTTTGCATGTAGTTTTATATTACCTTGTTGCATCCTTGTTATGAGGTGTTTGCTTGATGTTTGAATGCCTTTTGTATCAATGCCATGTTTAACTTGTTTTGCTCATATCTTCTAGGCCGTAGCTCCGAACTAAATGAAGTTTATATGTAACTTGACTAGAATTTCGTGTAGATCATCTTGGTGCATCTTAACTTGCTGTTTAATAACTTGAACATAAGGTTTATTCAGATCTGGACCAATTTCGAAACTTGCATATGAGGACATACCGGATTTGTTATATGTTAGTTCCGGCCTCATTTAAACTTGCTTTGATGTGTTGCTCTTGTATGCATCATCTCTTGCCATGAGTAGCATCATATAGCCTTGTCTGCATCATACTTGATTGAGCATCATGCCTTGTTCATGTGTGGTGTGTTTACCATGTTGTGTGCTTCTTCTCGATAGTTCCCGTTTCATTGCGTTCGTGAGGATCCGTTCGACTACACTTGGTCCGTCTTCGTGGCTTCTTCTTCTTCATGGACTCGTTATTCTTCCTAGTGGGATTTCAGGCAAGATGACCGTAACCTTGGATCTCATTACTATCATTGCTATGCTAGTTGCTTCATTCTATCGCTATGCTGCGCTACCTATCACTTGCTCTTCAAGCCTCCCAAATTGCCATGAAACCACCTCTAACCTTTGTCACCCTTCCTAGCAAACCATTGTTTGGCTATGTTACCGCTTTTTGCTCAGCCCCTCTTATAGCGTTGTTAGTTGCAGGTGAAGATGAAGTTTGCTCCATGTTGGATTATGTTTATGTTGGGATATCACAATATCTCTTATTTAATTAACGCATCTATATACTTGGTAAAGGGTGGAAGGCTCGGCCTTGTGCCTGGTGTTTTTTTCCACTCTTGCCGCCCTAGTTTCCGTCATACCGGTGTTATGTTCCTTGATTTTGCGTTCCTTACGCGGTTGGGTGTTATGGGAACCCCCTAACAGTTCGCTTTGAATAAAACTCCTCCAGCAAGGCCCAACCTTGGTTTTACCATTTGCCTACCTAAGCCTTTATCCCTTGGGAGTCGCGCTCCCGAGGGTCATCTTTATTTTACCCCCCGGGCCAGTGCTCCTCTGAGTGTTGGTCCAAACTAGAGCCCTTTGCAGCGCCACCTCGGGGAAACTTGAGGCCTGGTTTTAGTTGTGCGGATTGCTCCTCCAGTGTGCCCTGCGAACGAGAATGTGCAGCTCCTATCCGGATTTGTCGGCACATTCGGGCACCTTTGCTGGTCTTGTTTTATCATTGTCGAAATGTCTTGTAAACCGGGATTCCGAGACTGATCGGGTCTTCCCGGGAGAAGGAATATCCTTCGTTGACCGTGAGATCTTATAATGGGCTAAGTTGGGACACCCCTGCAGGGTATAAACTTTCGAGAGCCGTGCCCGCGGTTATGTGGCAGATGAGAATTTGTTAATGTCTGGTTGTAGAGAACTTGACACTTGACTTAATTAAAACGCATCAACCGCGTGTGTAGCCATGATGGTCTCTTTTCGGCGGAGTCCGGGAAGTGAACACAGTTTTGGGTTATGTTTGACGTAAGTAGGAGTTCAGGATCACTTCTTGATCATTGCTAGTTTCACGACCGTTTTGTTGCTTCTCTTCTCGCTCTTATTTGCGTATGTTAGCCACCATACATGCTTAGTCGCTGCTGCAACCTCACCACCTATCCTTTCCTTACCCCTTTAAGCTTTGCTAGTCTTGATACCCATGGTAATGGGATTGCTGAGTCCTCATGGCTCATAGATTACTACAACACCAGTTGCAGGTACAGGTTTTGCGATGATCATGACGCGAGAGCGATGTTGCTTGTTTTGGAGTTCTTCTTCTTCTTCGATCAGGGGATAGGTTCCAAGTCGGCGGCCTGGGCTAGCAGGGTGGATGTCGTTTGAGTTTCTGTTTGTGTTTCATCCGTAGACGGATGTTGATCTTATGTATGTTGTATTGGTGTATTCTTGGGGCGTTTGTGCCTTTTATATGTATCCCCATCTTTTATGTAATGTTGATGTAATGATATCCACCTTGCAAAAGTGTTTCAATATGCGGGTCTATCCTTGGTGGGACCTTCGAGTTCCTCTCGGATAGGGTCGCATATTGGGTGTGACACACTCACTGGGTGTAGTCCCCGAGGCTACCGTTGACTAGGGCAGTCGGTGGTAGTCTTGGAACTTGAGGTCGTTTCGCCCTAAGGCTGTTTGTAATTTTTGTAGCACATCGACAAGTCACTTTCCAGTGGGGGCACGCTGAGTGGACCCACTGGGTGTAGTACCCGAGACTGTCGTCGATTGCGGGCAATTGCGACGGTCTTTAGAACTGTCGCTAGGCGTTCCGGACACTTGGCAACACCCATGCGGTGGCGAGATAATCGGTAGGATCTTCTTCATTGTTGAATCGGAGGTCAGTCGAATGGAGGAGATCGTCTTGTGTCGTTGTCCTCTATCTTCTTCATTGCTGACTCGGGAGCCGACCAAGCAAGGGTAGATCAGACGGTACTTCAGGATCTGGTACTGATCGAATTTGGTACTGGTCAAGCTTGTTTCTTGCGGAGGGGTATGACCGACTGGGTAGCCCAAGGGTACTTCAGGATCTGGTACTGATCCAGCTTGTTCCACTCATTAGTGTACGGTAGGCTCGGTAGTCAGAGGTACCTCAAGATCTTGTACTGATCCAGCTTGTTCCACTCGGTAGTATGTGGCCTACTCGGTAGTCAGAGGGTACTCCAGGGTCTTGTACCGGTCTACCTTGTTCCTTCGAGCAGTGCCTATCAGGATGTTCGCGAGATAATGCTTTGGCTTCTCCGTTGGGTCTTTAGATTGATTGTTTCCTGCATGTTGTAGAGGACTTGTGAGTTGGGATCCCATTACACTACCATGGACAAGGTGGTGATGTCCCTTCGACTGGATCTGGAAGCTGACAAGCTCAAGAGTGCCCGACTAGAGAAAGAGAAGAAAGCTCCAGGAGTTAAGCCATTTGCTTCGTCTGGTGGTTGCATATTGTTTTTTTCCCTTATGATCCGAGTCACTCTGCTTAGACAGATGTTCGTAGTGAGAACAACCAACTTGTAACCAGGCTCAGGACTTCTATTTCTTTAGAAACCATGAAGCAGGCCCTGGAGAACAAGGACAAGGATCTGGTGTTGGCCTAGAAGGAATCTACGACCAAGACCAAACTTGCCGATGAGAAGCTGGCTTCAGTCGGAAAGTTGGAAGAAGAGATCAAGGACCTCAAGACTGTCATCGCTACTGCCAAAGGAGAGTCTTCCGAGTGGAAGAAGAAGTTTGAGGATAAAGCCAGTGCGTTCGGGTAGGAGAAGCAGACGCTGGAGGAGAAGGTCACGCAGCTGACTGACAAGAAGAATGCCCTGGAAGCACATATCGAGGGATTTTGCGAGGAGTTTAGCGAGAAGCTTGCTAGTAAGTTTTTCTTCTTTCAAGTGAAATCCATATGCCACCAAATATTCCCCAGTCACTCCCTCATGGACAATCTTCTTCCAACTAGAGCATTGCTACAACAAAGAGCTTGAACTGGAGAGGCTTGAGAGGGATCTTGATCCTACTACGTCGCTAGTCGCCAACAAAGCAGCCCTTGCCATCCTCCAGTTTGAAGACCGATTGGAGAATGCGCTAAGCTATATCACTCGGACCCGAGGTGTCTTGGGTCGGATCGACAAGGAACTGCAACCGGGCAAGGAGACTCAGATGGACATGGGGAGTTAGTCATGATGGGGATGAGTGAAGTCCCCGCTCGGGTGAAAGCCTGGAAGAAGTCGGCAGCTCGGAGTGGTGCAGACATGGCATTGTCTCTTGTCCGCGTCCACTTCAGGAACACGAGCGAGGAGAAGCTGGCGGGCCTCCGTGCGATGAACAAGAAGAACGTCAAGTTTGAGGAATTTATGGAGACCTTCGCCGAAGCTGCCACACGCATTGCTGATGGGATCGACCTGGTGACCTTTGTCGAGCTAGCCAGCCCTCCGCCCTCCGCCTAAAACATTTGGTTAAATTTGCCCCGGAATGTTGGGTGGATGATGTAATCGAATACTCGACCGAGCCTTGGGATCGTTTTTCTTTCGAAACATTGGGACAGATCGAATCTTTGGTTTGAGAACCATTAAGTCTTTATTTGCTTCTTGTGTTTTGTTCGACTTAGGCGAAAATTGATTTGCAGCTAAGCCCCCGAGTGCGGAGCAGATCCCACTTGGGTATTTTTAACTTAGGCGAAAGTTGGTTCGCAGCTAAGGCCCCGAGTGTGGAACAGATCCCACTCGGATTGTATTTTTAACTTAGGCAAAAGCAGTTCATAGCTAAGCCCCTGAGTGTGGAGCATATCCCACTCGGGTTGTATTTTTAACTTAGGCGCAAGCTGGTTCGCAGGGAAGCCACCGAGTGTGGAGCAGATCCCACTCGGATTATATTTTCAACTTAGGAGAAAGCTGGTATGCAGCTAAGGCCGCGAGTGTGGAGCAGATCCAACTCGGATTATATTTTTAACTTAGGGGGATGATGGTTTGCAGCTAATCCCCCGAGTGTGGAGTAGATCCCACTTGGATTGTATTTTTATCTTAGGTAAAAGCTAGTTGACTGCTAAGCCCTCGAGTGTGGAGCAGATCCCACTCGGATTATATTTTTAACTTAGGCGAAAGCTGGTTCGCAGCTAAGCCCCCGAGTGTGGAGTAGATCCCACTCAGATGGTATTTTTAACCTAGGCGAAAGCTGGTTCACAGCTAAGCCCCCGAGTGTGGAGCAGTCCCACTTGGATTCTATTATTAACTTAGGCGAAAGCTGGTTCATAGCTAAGCCCCCGAGTATGGAGCAGATCCCACTCGGATTATATTTTTAACTTAGGTGAAAACTGGTTCGCAGCTAAGCCCCCGAGTGTGGAGCAGATCCCACTTAGATTGTATTTTTAACTTAGGCGAAAGCTACTTCGCAGCTAAGCCCCGAGTGTGGAGCAGATCCCACTCGGATTGTATTTCTAACTTAGGCGGAAGTTGGTTCGCAGCTAAGCTCTTTCCTTTCTTAACCCATTGAAGTTGTGTTAGTTTCCGAATGCAGTTAGTGATATGTCCATTTTGTATCATGTTTTCCTACTGTTATTTATGGTGTTTTTATCCATAATAATGCTTTATGGAGTAATTCTAAAGCCTTTTCTCTCATAATATGCAAGGTTCACACAAAGAGGGAGAATACCGGCAGCTGGAATTCTGTACATGAAAAGGCTACGTCTGGCCACCTATTCTGCACATCTCCAAATGAGCTGAAACTTCATGGGGATTTTTTATGGAATATATAAGAATTATTGGAGCAAGTAACTACCAGAGGAGGCCCACCAGGTGGGCACAACCCACCTGTGCACGCCAGGGAGCCCAGACGCGTCCTGATGGGTTGTGCCCTCCTCGGCCCACCTCCGGTGCCCCTCTTCTAGTATATAAGTCATTTTGAACTAGAAAAAATAAGGATAGGACTTTCAGGACGAAGCACCGCCGTCTCAAGGCGGAACTTGGGCAGGAGCACTTTTGCCCTCCAGCGGAGCGATTCCGCCGGGGGAACTACCCTCCCGGAGGGGGAAATCATCGTCATCATCATCACCAACAACTCTCCCATCTTGAGGAGGGCAATCTCCATCAACATCTTCAACAACACCATCTACTCTGAAATGCTAGTTCATCTCTTGTGTTCAATCTTTATACCAGAACCTTAGGTTGGTGCTTGTGGGTGACTAGTACTGTTGATTACATCTTGTAGTTGATTACTATATGGTTTATTTGGTGGAAGATTATATGTTCAGATACATTATGCTATTTAATACCCCTCTGATATTGAGCATTATTATCATTTGTTAGTAGTTACTTTTGTTCTTGAGGTCACAGGAGAAATCATTTTGCAAGTAATCATGTGAACTTGATATGTGTTCGATATTTTGATGGTATGTATGTTGTGATTCCCTTAGTGGTGTCATGTGAACGTCGACTACATGGAACTTCGCCTTATTAGGGCCTAAGGGAATGTATTGTGGAGTAGTTATTAGATGATGGGTTGCGAGAGTGATAGAAGCTTAAACCCTAGTTTATGCGCTACTTCATAAGGGACTGATTTTAATCCAAAATTTTAATGCTATGATTAGATTTTGTCTTAATACTTTTCTCATAGTTGTGGATGCTTGCGAGGGGGTTAATCATAAGTAGGAGGTTTATTCAAGTAAGAATAGCACCTAAGCATCGGTCCACCCACATATCAAATTATCAAAGTAGCGAACACAAATCAAACCAACATGATGGAAGTGACTAGATGAAATTCCCGTATACCCTCAAGAACGCTTTGCTTATCATAAGAGACTGTTTTGGCCTGTCCTTTTCCACAAAAAGATTGGGCCACCTTGTTGCACTTTTCTTTGTGTTACCGTTACTTGCTCGTTACAAATTATCTTGCTATCAAACTACTCGTTACTTATGATTTTAGTGCTTGGAGAGAATACCTTGCTGGAAACTACTTGTCATTTTCTTCTGCTCCTTGTTGGGTTCGACACTCTTACTTATTGAAAGGACTACGATTGATTCCCTATACTTGTGGGTCATCAAGGCTCTTTTCTGGCGTTGTTGCCGGGGAGTGAAGTGCTCTTGGTAAGTGGAAATCGGTAAGGAAAAATTATTACTACGTGCTAAAATTAATTGTCACTTGTTACTATGGAGAACAATCCTTTGAGGGGTTTGTTCGGGGTATCTTCACCTCGACTAGAACCACAATTAGTTATCCCTCAACCTACTGCACATACTGAAAATATTGGTTATGAAATTCCTTTGGGTATGATAGAATATTTGCTAGCTAATCCTTATGGAGGAGGTGGAACCGAACATCCTGATATGCACTTGATATATATGGATGAAATTTGTGGATTATTTAAGCTTGCAGGTTTACCCGGAGATGAAGAAAGAAGAAGGTTTTCCCTTTATCTTTGAAGGGAAAAGCATTGGCATGGTATAGGCTATGCGATGATATTGGATCTTGGAATTGGAATCGATTGAAATTAGAATTTCACCAAAAAATTTATCCTATGCATCTAGTTCATCGTGATCGGAATTATATATATAATTTTTGGCCTCGTTAAGGAGAAAGTATCGCTCTAGCTTGGGGGAGGCTTAAGTATATGTTATATTCATGCCCCAATCATGAGATCTTAAGAGAAATTATTATTCAGAATTTTTATGCTCGGCTTTCTCATGATGATCAATCCATGCTCGATACTTCTTCTACTGGTTCTTTCATGAAGAAGACTATTGAATTCTGGTGGGATCTTTGAGGAAGAATTAAATGCAAGTCTGAAGATTGGGAACTCGATGAAGGTAGAGTCTGGTATTAAGCTCAAGTTTGATTGTGTTAAATCTTTTATGAATACTGAAGCTTTCAAAAGTTTAGCACTAAATATGGAGGTAGTAGCCTGTTTTTGTGAACCATTTGCTACTCATCTTGATCTCCCTAAGGAGAAGTGGTTTAAATATCATCCACCTATTAAAGAAGAAATTAAGGAACCGGTAATATCTAAAGATGATACTATTATTTATATTGTTGATCCAGTTGTTCCTACTGCTTATATGGGAAAACCACAACCACCTTTCCCTGATAGGATAAAGGAACATGCTAAGGTTTCAACTTTGATCAATAAAAGTTATACTAGAGCATCTAAACCCGCTGAACAAATCAAAGTAGAACCTAGCATTGCTATGGTTAAAGAACTCTTGTGTCACGGGAAACCAAGGCCACCTATGAGACCAGGAGGCCCCTTGCTGGTTCGGCGGGGGTGGGGGCGACGCGTTGCACAAAGAGCAGACGAGCGTGTGGCAGCGCGGCAGGGATCACACAAGCAATTTACCCAGGTCCGGGCCGCACATATGGGGGTGTGATTTATCCAACCTTTTAACCCTTTCTACGGTTGCCATGGGCATCCTTTTATAGATCAAGGGGTCACCACAATGGCAAAGTAGTCATTATGCACTGATATGATAGCAAATAGTGCTATCATACCTAACTCTGCGGGCTGACAGGGCACATTAAATGCACCGCTTAGTGTCACATCACTGGTTGCCCGGCAAGGCTTGCTGGGCTATCTTGCCAGCTCCGCACCTGTTCTCCTGAAACGTCACATGACGGGTGTCATCTGTGGGTTTTCTTCTGTAAGGAGGGGAGCCATGTGGCGAATGACCGCCACTCAGTAACTTTGTGGCTTGACACCACACTGATTGATGACGTGGCTCGTGGTTGAGTGGTTGGTGATGTGGTTTTGCCTCCGTGAGCCCCGGCAGGCCTTGCCGGGGTGCTTCAGTTGCTTGCTTCTGGGGATGGCCTCGCCCCTTGCCAGGCTCGCCTGCCCGGCAAAGGAGGCCTTTCTCTTGGCGATATCTTGCTTCTCTGGCTTGATCTTGGTCTCTCTGATCTTCATGCTGGTCCTTTGAATCCCTTGATCCTTGTGTTCTAACTTGGGTTGGTGCTTCAATCTTGTTCTCGTGCCTGTGCACAGTCTGGGCAACAAACCCAGGGTTTGTTGCACCGGCAGAAGCCACCGGGCCAGCCCCGAACATGCTGCCGAGCATCGTCGGGGTAGGGCCAAATAAGTGCACAGGTAGAGTTGCTGAAGAGGCTGGTCTCTTTGTGGTCTTCTTTGCTTCTTCATTGGCCTTGATTCCGGGCCAGTTTCCAGTTTTCCTGCGCGTTGTGTAAAGCCAATAGTGGTGGGCCCACTCCAGTAATGGCCCGTGAATGACTTTAACACATGGGGTAGAAAATGCCAATTTACTCTTCCCACTGCGCCCTTATCCTTTGCCACATATGCTGCATGCATCGCGCGGGGTAGGTAACAGGGGCGCGTGGCACGGGAGAGCATCAAGGCGAGGGCCCGGTCGTCTTGAATTGGTGGAGGAGGAC